>NC_079197.1:134209192-134391285 GCF_029499605.1 Hyla sarda | reverse complement strand
CACACACTATATAATAAATACCCCCCCACACACACACACTATATAATAAGTACCCCCCACACACACACACACACTATATAATAAATACTCCCCCCCACACACACACTATATAATAAATACTCCCCCCACACACACACTATATAATAAATACCCCCCCTCACACACACACACACTATATAATAAATACCCCCCACACACACACTATATAATAAATACCCCCCCCACACACACACTATATAATAAATACCCCCCCACACACACACACTATATAATAAATACCCCCCCCACACACACACACACTATATAATAAATACCCCCCCCCACACACACACACACACTATATAATAAATACCCCCCCTCACACACACACACTATATAATAAATACCCCCCCCCACACACACACTATATAATAAATACCCCCCCCACACACACACACTATATAATAAATACCCCCCCCACACACACACACACTATATAATAAATACCCCCCCCACACACACACACTATATAATAAATACCCCCCCTCACACACACTATATAATAAATACCCCCCCTCACACACACACACACTATATAATAAATACCCCCCCCACACACACACACACTATATAATAAATACCCCCACACACACACACACACACTATATAATAAATACCCCCCCTCACACACACACAATATATAATAAATACCCCCCTCACACACACACACTATATAATAAATACCCCCTCCCTCACACACACACACACACACTATATAATAAATACCCCCCTCACACACACACTATATAATAAATACCCCCCCACACACACACACACTATATAATAAATACCCCCCCCCACACACACACTATATAATAAATACCCCCCCACACACACACACACTATATAATAAATACCCCCCACACACACACACACTATATAATAAATACTCCCCCCCACACACACACACTATATAATAAATACCCCCCCTCACACACACACACTATATAATAAATACCCCCCCCCTCACACACACACACTATATAATAAATACCCCCCCCCTCACACACACACACTATATAATAAATACCCCCCCACACACGCACACACTATATAATAAATACCCCCCCCCACACACACACACTATATAATAAATACCCCCCCACACACACACTATATAATAAATACCCCCCCCCTCACACACACACACACACTATATAATAAATACCCCCCCCTCACACACACACACTATATAATAAATACCCCCCCCACACACACACACACACTATATAATAAATACCCCCCCCACACACACACACTATATAATAAATACCCCCCCTCACACACACTATATAATAAATACCCCCCCTCACACACACACTATATAATAAATACCCCCCCACACACACACACACACTATATAATAAATACCCCCCCACACACACACACTATATAATAAATACTCCCCCCACACACACACACTATATAATAAATACCCCCCACACACACACACACACTATATAATAAATACCCCCCCCACACACACACTATATAATAAATACCCCCCCTCACACACACTATATAATAAATACCCCCCCTCACACACACACACTATATATATAAATACCCCCCCCCCACACACACACACACTATATAATAAATACCCCCCCACACACACACACTATATAATAAATACTCCCCCCACACACACACACTATATAATAAATACCCCCTCCCTCACACACACACACACTATATAATAAATACCCCCCCACACGCACACACACTATATAATAAATACCCCCCCCCTCACACGCACACACACTATATAATAAATACCCCCCCCCTCACACGCACACACACTATATAATAAATACCCCCCACACACACACACACACACACTATATAATAAATACTCCCCCCACACACACTATATAATAAATACCCCCCCCCCCCTCACACACACACTATATAATAAATACCCCCCCCCCTCACACACACACACTATATAATAAATACCCCCCCCTCACACACACACACTATATAATAAATACCCCCCCACACACACACACACTATATAATAAATACCCCCCCACACACACACACACACTATATAATAAATACCCCCCCACACACACACACTATATAATAAATACCCCCCCTCACACACACACTATATAATAAATCCCCCCCCCCTCACACACACACACTATATATAATAAATACCCCCCCACACACACACACACTATATAATAAATACCCCCCCTCACACACACACACTATATAATAAATACCCCCTCACACACACACACTATATAATAAATACCCCCCACACACACACACACTATATAATAAATACCCCCCTCACACACACACACTATATAATAAATACCCCCCTCACACACACACACTATATAATAAATACCCCCCACACACACACACACTATATAATAAATACCCCCCCCCACACACACACACACTATATAATAAATACTCCCCCCACACACACACTATATAATAAATACCCCCCACACACACACACACACTATATAATAAATACCCCCCCACACGCACACACACTATATAATAAATACCCCCCCCCTCACACACACACACACTATATAATAAATACCCCCCCCCCTCACACACACACTATATAATAAATACCCCCCCCCCTCACACACACACTATATAATAAATACCCCCCCCACACACACACACTATATAATAAATACCCCCCCACACACACACACACACTATATAATAAATATCCCCCCCCCACACACACACACTTTATAATAAATATCCCCCCCACACACACACACTATATAATAAATACCCCCCCCACACACACACACACTATATAATAAATATCCCCCCACACACACACACACACTTTATAATAAATATCCCCCCCCACACACACACACTATATAATAAATACCCCCCCCCCCCACACACACACACACACTATATAATAAATACCCCCCCTCACACACTATATAATAAATACCCCCCTCACACACACACACCCACACACTATATAATAAATACCCCCCACACACACACTATATAATAATAAATACCCCCCCACACACACACACACACTATATAATAAATACCCCCCCCCCACACACACACTATATAATAAACCCCCCCCCCACACACACACACTATATAATAAATACCCCCCCCCTCACACACTATATAATAAATACCCCCCCCCCTCACACACTATATAATAAATACCCCCCCACACACACACACACTATATAATAAATACCCCCCCCACACACACACTATATAATAAATACCCCCCACACACACACTATATAATAAACCCCCCCTCACACACTATATAATAAATACCCCCCCCTCACACACTATATAATAAATACCCCCCCACACACACACACACACACACACACTATATAATAAATACCCCCCCCACACACACACTATATAATAAATACCCCCCCCCACACACACACACACACACTATATAATAAATACCCCCCCTCACACACACACACACACACTATATAATAAATACCCCCCCACACACACACACACGCACACTATATAATAAATACCCCCCCTCACACACTATATAATAAATACCCCCCCCCACACACACACACACTATATAATAAATACCCCCCCCACACACACACTATATAATAACCCCCCCCCCACACACACACATTATATAATAAATACCCCCCCTCACACACTATATAATAAATACCCCCCCCCACACACTATATAATAAATACCCCCCACACACACACACACTATATAATAAATACCCCCCCCCCACACACACACACACTATATAATAAATACCCCCCCTCACACACTATATAATAAATACCCCCCCACACACACTATATAATAAATACCCCCCCACACACACACACACACACTATATAATAAATACCCCCCCCCCACACACACACACACACTATATAATAAATACCCCCCCCCACACACACACACACTATATAATAAATACCCCCCCACACACACACTATATAATAAACCCCCCCCCCCTCACACACACACACACACACACACACACACACAATATAATAAATACCCCCCCCATACACTATATAATAAATACCCCCCCCCTCACACACTATATAATAAATACCCCCCCCTCACACACACACACCCACACACTATATAATAAATACCCCCCACACACACACTATATAATAATAAATACCCCCCCCCACACACACACACTATATAATAAATACCCCCCCCACACACACACTATATAATAACCCCCCCCCCACACACACACCATATAATAAATACCCCCCCCTCACACACACACACACTATATAATAAATACCCCCCCCTCACACACTATATAATAAATACCCCCCCCACACACACACACACTATATAATAAATACCCCCCCCCCCACACACACACACTATATAATAAATACCCCCTCCCTCACACACACTTTATAATAAATATCCCCCCCCCACACACACACTATATAATAAATACCCCCCCCCCACACACACACACACACACACTATATAATAAATACCCCCCTCACACACACACACACACACACACTATATAATAAATACCCCCCCACACACACACACACGCACACTATATAATAAATACCCCCCCTCACACACTATATAATAAATACCCCCCCTCACACACTATATAATAAATACCCCCCCTCACACACTATATAATAAATACCCCCCCCCCTCACACACTATATAATAAATACCCCCCCCCACACACACACACACTATATAATAAATACCCCCCCACACACACACACTATATAATAACCCCCCCACACACACACACACACACTATATAATAAATACCCCCCCCCTCACACACTATATAATAAATACCCCCCCCCCACACACACACTATATAATAAATACCCCCCCCCACACACACTATATAATAAATACCCCCCCACACACACACACACACTATATAATAAATACCCCCCACACACACACACACACTATATAATAAATACCCCCTCCCTCACACACACACACACTTTATAATAAATATCCCCCCCCACACACACACTATATAATAAATACCCCCCCCCCCACACACACACACTATATAATAAATACCCCCCCCCCCACACACACACACACTATATAATAAATACCCCCCCTCACACACACACACACACACACACACTATATAATAAATACCCCCCCACACACACACACACGCACACTATATAATAAATACCCCCCCTCACACACTATATAATAAATACCCCCCCTCACACACTATATAATAAATACCCCCCCTCACACACTATATAATAAATACCCCCCCCCCCTCACACACACACACCCACACACTATATAATAAATACCCCCCCCCCCACACACACACACACTATATAATAAATACCCCCCACACACACACACTATATAATAAACCCCCCCCCCACACACACACACTATATAATAAATACCCCCCCCCTCACACACTATATAATAAATACCCCCCCCCACACACACACACTATATAATAAATACCCCCCCCCCCACACACACACTATATAATAAATACCCCCCACACACACACACTATATAATAAACCCCCCCCTCACACACTATATAATAAATACCCCCCCCCCCTCACACACTATATAATAAATACCCCCCCCCACACACACACACACACACACACTATATAATAAATACCCCCACACACACACACACACACTATATAATAAATACCCCCCCCCCACACACACACACACTATATAATAAATACCCCCCCCCCCCCCCCCCCCCCACACACACACACTATATAATAAATACCCCCCCCCCACACACACACACACACTATATAATAAATACCCCCCCACACACACACTATATAATAAACCCCCCCCCCTCACACACACACACACACACACAATATAATAAATACCCCCCCCCCCACACACGCACTATATAATAAATACCACCCCCCCTCACACACACACGCACGCACACTATATAATAAATACCACCCCCCCTCACACACACACGCACGCACACTATATAATAAATACCCCCACACACACACACATTATACATACTCACATATCCGGTGGTGGGTCCCCTGCTGCGGCCTGGATCCTGGAAGCGGCCGTGTGGGGACTGAGAGGAGCTGGAGACTCTCTCTGCTCCGCTCCTCTCTATGATGCCGCCCGTGACGTCGCACGTCACGTCACGTGACCATCTCCCAGACAGCCATTGCGGTACTGGCTGCCTGGGGATGAGTGACGGCGGCGGCGAACATAAAAAGGTAGCGTGTGGCGCAAAACGCCCCCCCCCCCGGGCCCCCTCCCACTAACATGTTGGCCGGGCCCCTGATGCCTAGCCCGCCAGGCTTTATCAGGGCCCATGGGGCAAAAGGGGCGAGCTGCTTTTGGGCCCCCAGGAATTACAGGGCCCGGGGCAGCAGACCCTTTTGCTCCGCGGACATTAGGGTGTGCCTGGGCACACCCGGCACACCCTGTGCGCACGCCTATGCCTCTTAACGGTTAGGCTAGGTTTCCACTTGTTTTTTTTCAGGCAGTTTTTGGATATCGCCACTGCAGTTTTTGAGCCAAAGCCAGAAGTGTATTCAAAAAGGAATAGGACATATAAAGGAAGGACTTATACTTCTCCTCCCTTATGGATCCACTTCTGACTTTGGCTCAAAAACTGCAGTGGCAGGATTCCAAAAACTGCCAGAAAAAAAAACCAAGTGGAAACTTAGCATAAAGGGGATAAAACTAACATATGCTAAACTGCCTTAATCCAAGGAGCTCATATCAGCAACTCAGTCTGCTTCTACGGTACATTCATGCCTTTAAAGGGGTACTCCTCCCACAGACATCTTATCCCTTCTATACTTCTATAAAAAAAAATCTTAATCCTTTCAATAATTATCAGCTGCTGAAGTTGAGTTGTTGTTTTCTGCTGACATCTCTGCTTGTCTCGGGAACTGCACAGAGTAGAAGAGATTTGCTATGGGGATTTGCTTCTAAACTGGTCGAGACACGTGTCATCAGAAAGCACTTAGAAAAGAACAACTCAACTTCAGCAGCTCATACGTACTGAAAGGATTAAAATTGTATCAATTTATATATATATAAAGTTTTTTTCCTGGATAACCCCTTTAAGCTTTTATAAGAGAAGTGAACACCTAGCCCTGTCATTGTAACATAAACAATTTAAGGCTGCTTTACAGCAGCAAATTAAAATCAGATTACCCTAATCCCTTCTTTATTATATATCTGTTTTTTATTGTTTCATTACTGTCAGGTCCTTGTTATCACTTGTCTGATCCTAGTCTACTGTATATGTTATTCTATAACAACCATCAACTTATTGCATGTACACTAGGGAATGGCATATAACATTTTCTAAAATACTACTAGTAAAAGTGTTTTCCTAAAGTGGATTGTACAGGATAAAAAAAAAAAAATGCTGCTTTCTGCAAAAAACAGCACCACTCTTGTCCAGGGGATGTGTCTGGTATTGCAGCTCAGCAGCACTGAAGTAAATTGGGCTGAAGTGCAATACTCCATACAACAGTGAACAAGAGTGGCGCTGTTTTGGAAGAAGCCCCAATATTTTTATTTAATACTGTGCAACCTAGCTGGAGTCTGAAAGCAAAGGCTGGAAATTACACTGCCAATATTTGCTTAAAACATCCTCTGCTGATGCGAAGCTGCAGGGATTCCATATCACTAGTTTATTGGAGCCATTCTGATAATAGAAGTAAAACAGGGAAATGCTGACTCATGGAGAGTGATGACCGGCTGAATAACAATGAAACAAGAAAAACAGGGACAGAGTCAACAACATGCCTGGTTAAAAAATAGACATTGTGCAGCAACCGGATATGTTGCTTTTGGAGAAAAATGATGTAGCTTACATAATTTCGTAGGTGAGAGATGAACTACAATTTCTTCTTACATTATGCACTGGAATAGGCAGGAATTGCTACTTGTAGCGGGAGAGGAAGGAAGGCAGTACTATCTGTTCAAACATCCTCTACAGGAAGAGGAAGGAAGAAGGAACCATCTATACCTACATCATTTACAAGATGACAGTCGTATCTGTACCTACATAATTTACAGGTGGAGGAAGAAGTCACTGACGAAGGGTGCGCATGCGCCTGAAACGCGTCTGATATGCCTGGGTTGTTGTACTGGTTTTACTTGTGCCGTGAATAAAGTTGGATTAATTTACTTTGCTGGATCATTTCTTCTTTTGCTTAAAGTACTATCTGTTATAGATCATTTACAGGAAGAGGACACAAGAAGGTACTATCTGTACCTACATCATTTTCAGGAAAAGCCAGAGTGCCAATAGCATCTGTTCCTATAGGATTTACAGGAAGAAAGAGGAAGGCAGTACTATCTGTACCTGCATAATTTACAAGAAGAGAAAGGATAGCAGTACTATCTGTACTTATATAATTTAGAGGAAAAGGAGCATAGTGCTATCTGTACCTACATAATTTAGAAGAAAAAAGAACAGTACTATCTGTTCCTATATGATTTACAGGAAAAGGAAGAGAGGGAGTACTATCTGTACCTATATCATTTACAGGAAGAGGGAGTGAGGCAGTACTATCTTTACCTAAATCATTTGGAGGAAGAGGGAGGAAGGCAATACTATCTATGCCAACATCATTTACAGGGAGAAGAAAGCAACACTGTCTGTTCCTATAGCAATTACAGAGAAAGAGAGGCCGTTCCTTCTGTACCTACATCCTTTACCAGAATAGAAAGGGAAGAAATACTATCTGTACCTACATCATTTAAAGAAAGAGGAAGGTAGTACTATCTGTTCCTACATAATTTACAGGAAGAAAAACGAAGGCAGTTTATTTGTACCTACATTATTTAGATGTAGAGGAAAGGAGGCAGTACTATCTTTACCAACAACATAACCTACCAGGAGGCAGTACTATCTCTACCAACTACATAACCTTACAGGAATAAAAGGAAGCAAGTACTGTACATATACAGGGGAAGACAAAGAGCTAGTACTGTCTGTGTCCATAGGGATGTATACCGGCTGATGTGTATACTTGTGTGGTCAAAATTATTCTCTTTGTCTCTCCACCTCCATGCTCTTATATCAGTATATACAAACTGTGCAACATTTTTAAGAAACTGGTGTATGCCAGCTAGTACCTTTGATGGGAATAGGTCATCAGAAAATGACAAATTGTTTAAATCAAGTTTTAAAGTTAAACATATTTTTAACACCTTCAGGACGGAGCCCATTTTGGCCTTAAGGACCGGAGCGCTTTTTGCACATCTGACCACTGTCACTTTAAACATTAATAACTCTGGAATGCTTTTAGTTATCATTCTGATTCCGAGACTGTTTTTTCGTGACATATTCTACTTTAACATAGTGGTAAATTTTTGTCAATACTTGCATCCTTTCTTGGTGAAAAATCCGTAAATTTGATGAAAAATTAGAAAATTTTGCATTTTTCTAACTTTGAAGCTCTCTGCTTGTAAGGAAAATGGATATTACGAATAAATTTTTTTTGTTCACATATACAATATGTCTACTTTATGTTTGCATCATAAAATTGATGAGTTTTTACTTTTGGAAGACACCAGAGGGCTTCAACGGTCAGCAGCAATTTTCCGATTTTTCACAAAATTTTCAAACTCAGTATTTTTCAGGGACCAGTTCAGGTTTGAAGTGGATTTGAAGGGTCTTCATATTAGAAATACCCCATAAATGACCCCATTATAAAAACTACACCCCCCAAAGTATTCAAAATGACATTCAGTAAGTGTTTTAACCCTTTAGGTGTTTCACACGAATAGCAGCAAAGTGAAGGAGAAAATTCACAATCTTCATTTTTTACACTTACATGTTCTTGTAGACCCAATTTTTTAATTTTTACAAGGGGTAAAAGGACAAAATTTTTACTTGTATTTGTAGCCCAATTTCTCTCGAGTAAGCACATACCTCATATGTCTATGTAAAGTGTTCGGCGGGCGCAGTAGAGGGCTCAGAAGGGAAGGAGCGACAAGGGGATTTTGGAGAGTACGTTTTTCTGAAATGGTTTTTGGGGGGCATGTCACCTTTAGGAAGCCCTTATGGTGCCAGAACAGCAAAAAAAAAAACACATGGCATACCATTTTGGAAACTAGACCCCTCGGGGAATGTAACATGGGATAAAGTGAACCTTAATACCCCACAGGTGTTTCACGACTTTTACAAATGTAAAAAAAAAAAAAAAATTTTTTTTTACCTAAAATGCTTGTTTTCCCAAACATTTTACATTTTTAAAAAGGGTAAAAGCAGAAAATACCCCCCAAAATTTGAAGCCCAATTTCTCCCGAGTACGGTGATACCCCATATGTGACCCTAAACTGTTGCCTTGAAATACGACAGGGCTCCAAAGTGAGAGCGCCATGCGCATTTGAGGCCTGAATTAGGGACTTGCATAGGGGTGGATATAGGGGAATTCTACGCCAGTGATTCCCAAACAGGGTCCCTCCAGCTGTTGCAAAACTCCCAGCATGCCTGGACAGTCAACGGCTGTCCGACAATACTGGGAGTTGTTGTTTTGCAACAGCTGGAGGCTCCGTTCTGGAAACAGTGGTGTACCAGACGTTTTTCATTTTTATTGGGGAGGGGAGGGGGGTTGTATAGGGGTATGTGTATACGTAGTGTTTTTTACTTTTTATTTTATTTTTTGTGTTAGTGTAGTGTAGTGTTTTTAGGGTACAGTCGCACGGGCGGGGGTTCACAGTAGTTTCTCGCTGGCAGTTTGAGCTGCAGCAGAAAGTTTGCGGCAGCTCAAACTTGCAGCCAGATACTTACTGTAATCCTCCGCCCATGTGAGTGTACCCTGTACGTTCACATTGGGGGGGACATCCAGCTGTTGCATAACTACAACTCCCAGCATGCCCGTTGGCTGTTGGTGACTGCTGAGAGTTGTAGTTTTGCAACAACTGTAGGCACACTGGTTATGTATCACTGAGTTTGTGACCTAACTCAGTGTTTCACAACCAGTGTGCCTCCAGCTGTGCCTCCACCATGTACGGTGCATGGTGTACGGTGACTGCTGAGAGTTGTAGTTTGCAACAGCTGGAGGCACACTGGTCGTGAAACACTGAGTTAGGTAAAAAAAAAAAAACTGAGTTTCACAACCAGAGTGCCGTCAGCTGTTGCAAAACTACAACTCTCAGCAGTCACCAACAGCCAACGGGCATGCTGGGAGTTGTAGTTATGCAACCAGCAGATGCACCACTACAACTCCCAGCATGCATTTTAGCTGTTTGTGCAAGCTGGGAGTTGTAATTATACAACAGCTGAAGGTACACTTTTCCATAGAAAAAATGTGCCTCCAGCTGTTGCAAAACCATAAGTCCCAGCATGCCCATAAGGGAATGCTGGGAGTTGTGGTGGTCTGCCTCCTGCTGTTGCATAACTACAGCTCCCAGCATGCCCTTTTTGCATGCTGGGAGCTGTTGCTAAGCAACAGCAGGAGGCTGTCACTCACCTCCAACGATCCACGCCGGAGAGTCAGTCCCTCGTCGTCGCCGCCGCCGCTGCTCCTGGGGCCCCGATCCCAACATTGACGCCGGGGATCGGGGTCCCCAGCACCCGGGGTGCACATCCCGCACCCGCTCACGTCCTCCGGAAGAGGGGCGGAGCGGGTGCGGGAGTGACACCCGCAGCAGGCGCCCTGATTGGTCGGCCGGTAATCCGGCCGACGAATCAGGGCGATCGTGAGGTGGCACCAGTGCCACCTCACCCCTGCAGGCTCTGGCTGTTCGGGGCCATCACTGACGGCCCCGAACAGCCACTAATTCCGGGTCACCGGGTCCCTGGAGACCCGATTGACCCGGAATCGCCGCAGATCGCTGGACTGAATTGTCCAGCGATCTGCGGCGATTGCTGACATGTGGGGGCATAATGACCCCCCTGGGCGATATGCCGGGATGCCTGCTGAACGATTTCAGCAGGCATCCGGCTCCGGTCCCCAACCGGCTAGCGGTGGGGGCCGGAATTCCCACGGGCGTATGGATACGCCCTCGGTCCTTAAGGACTCGGGATGCAGGGCGTATCCATACGCCCTATGTCCTGAAGAGGTTAAAGGACAAGTATCTCCTTCACAGCGGCACCTTAGGACCCTCGCCCGAAGCGGGGGCGGCCACGCCCCCTCCATATAGCTCTATGGGAGAGCCGAAGATTGCCGAACAGCTCTCCCATAGAACTATATGGAGGGGGCAGGGTGATGTTTTTTCAAATTTTCCATTTTACTATCTATATTATGAAATAATCCTAAATTCTTACAGTTTTCATTTTTTACCACTAAGCATAAAATGTTGCTGACACTTCCTATTCTAACTGTGATAATACAGAGGAGGCTACTGGAAAGTGATCAGTGCCGAAGTACAGTGAAAGGTGACACCAGTAGATAGAGAAGACAATAGGAGATCAGCATTCTGCTCCCCCATATACAGTGACCCCCCGACCTACGATGGCCCCGACATACGATCATTTCAGCATACGATCACTCTCAGAGGCCATCGCATGTTGAAGGCAGCATCAACATACGATGCTTTTGTATGTCGGGGCCATCGCATAAACGGCTATCCGGCAGCGCAGACTGCTTCAGCTGCCACCGGATAGCCGTTTACGGTGCCCCGTGTGGTCCGCTGACGATCACTTACCTGTCCACGGGGCTCCGGCGCGTCCTCTTCAGGATCCTCTGCATCGTCGGCGCTCTCCTTCGTCGTCATCATGCCGCTGGGCACACCGTTCCGTCATCCAATAGGAGCGGCGTGCGTAGTGACATGATGGTGGCGACGGAGAGCGAGGATGCCGGGGAACACCTCGGGGATGCGGCGACAGTCCGGAGCGGTGACGGTCCGGAGCGGCGGGGACAAGTGAGTAAAACTTCCTCTAACAGTGGTCTACAACCTGCGGACCTCCAGATGTTGCAAAACTACATCACCCAGCATGCCCGGACAGCCGTTGGCTGTCCGGGCATGCTGGGTGTTGTAGTTTTGCAACTTCTGGAGGTCCGCAGGTTGTAGACCACTGTCCTATACTTTACATTACACGGATCCCTCAACATATGATGGTTTCAACAAACGATGGTCCGTTTGGAACGGATTACCATCGTATGTTGAGGGACCACTGTATTGACCTCTGTACAAGTCACAGAGCCTGCTTACAAACCTGTCCCATACAAAGATTACGGTTTGTAGAGGTTCACTATGTCCATGGTGCTTTCCATACAGCATATATTACTAAATGATGTTAAAAATAGCTAGGGCAAAATGGCTGCCCACATAATAATCTACTAAGAATAACATGTAAAAAATTACAATTAGAAAATAGAAACAGATTAGAAAAGAAAGAACATTTCAATATTTGGCTTTATCAAATAAAAAGTAAAAAAAGTAAAAAAAATAAATCTAAACGACAGCGGTGTTTGTTAGTGCTAGGAGTAAAGAAAGTCTTTCCTACCACTAGAGGGGCAATATGAGGCGGAAGCTTCTCAATAGAGAAAGATTCTGGATTTGTAGGCTTGGTTCTTGGTTCACCATTGAAAAAACCCTGGAAAAACACCCAAAAACTAAAACACATACAGACAAAAACATACAAACAAAGTATTGCTTATACATATATACTGATATAAAAAAAATACCCAAATAACATAACCACACTATCCAAAAAGTGAAAAAAGTTCAGATTTAAAAAAAATGTAGTCCATTATAAAGATCAGATTTGCCCTGAATGACAAAAAGCAGGATATCAATAAAGTGCCTAATATACATATATGTAATACAAGATATTATACAATACAATTATATTATCTTGTATTATTGAATACAATATATTAGAAACAAGTAGTTATGTTTATAGTCAATGTACATGTGGTGGCAGGGTGTGTGGTGCAGGGCAGATGTTGTTACCCTAGGGGCAGATGGCATAAACCCCTTTTATTTGTGGCGCCAGGGCGTGGTTTAGCCTATAACCACACAAAGGTATACCGTTAGATCCTGGGCAGGGCACGGGGGCAATAAAGACTCAGACGCCAAGTTACAGACAACGGTAGCTTTATTGAGGGTAGACAGATGGTAAAGTCTATACAGTTCAGCCAGGGCCCAAGGAGGTGACCAGTGACTCAGAGACCTTAAGGGCTTGCTGGGACTTGTAGTAGGACTGGACAATTGAATGCAGACCACGCTGACTTGACAGATGACAGGGACTGACTTGACTCATAAAGTTGTGACTTTATCTTACGTGACTTGATGGTGGCTGCAGGACTGGACTCTGAGGTCTCCAACACTCTGGACACACACACTAGACAAGATTGCACTGGACCTCAGCAGGAAGAGAGAGAGAGAAGCTCCACCCAGGGCTTATATGGGGGAGACTAGCAGGGAGCCCATAGGTCACTCTTGGGGTCACCTGGTCACTGGTTCCTCCTGGGTAACAATCACATGACATATCACATGGTACAAACTATTAAAGGTACAATACACTTTATAATGAATAACATATTTACAATGGGGGGTAACACTGCAGGGGACCCTGAGGACATAAAGGGACTCTGCCTGACAGCCCGTACTGGGCCACCACATACATATTATCGAAATAAAACTTATGACGTTAGCAACATGTGACTGGCCTCAGGGTATTTAAGGTTTTTGGTTTGCAAAAACCTTTTATATAATGTAGATAATAAATGATATGTGTATTTGTAATATACATTGGTAAAAAAAAAAAGTGTATATTTTTAGGTAAACTAATAATGTCCTGGCAGCTATTACCTGTTTGAAGACAAAATATACGAAGTATGGGCAGGACAAGCAGGGCTCTGTGCAGGCTCCTGACTTGTCAATCATCCTGCTGTGTGAGCCCATAGCATGTCACAGAGCCTCCTCACTGCACAGAGCCCCGCTTGTCCTCAGTGTACAGAGCCCCGCTTGTCCTCAGTGTACAGAGCCCCGCTTGTCCTCAGTGTACAGAGCCCCGCTTGTCCTCAGTGTACAGAGCCCCGCTTGTCCTCAGTGTACAGAGACCCGCTTGTCCTCAGTGTACAGAGCCCCGCTTGTCCTCAGTGTACAGAGCCCCGCTTGTCCTCAGTGTACAGAGCCCCGCTTGTCCTCAGTGTACAGAGCCCCGCTTGTCCTCAGTGTACAGAGCCCTGCTTGTCCTCAGTGTACAGAGCCCTACTTGTCCTCAGTGTACAGAGCCCTGTTTGTCCTCAGTGTACAGAGCCCTGCTTGTCCTCAGTGTACAGAGCCCTGCTTGTCCTCAGTGTACACAGCACTGCTTGAATACTTTGTGACGCCAGGGCACCGTTTAGCCAAACCCGGTCCGAAGGTGGGAAGCAGTCTTTCTGGGCCAGACACGATGAGTCAATAAACAAACACACCGACGTCAGGTTACAGTTAACTGATTTTACTGAGCTTGTGAAGTTGGTAAAAACACAAACAGCTGGCCTGATTGTGAGAATGCAGCGTACCCCTTGCGCGCCTTGTTGCCGTTTTGAGACTTGTGGTGCAGAGACCTGTAGTTCTCCCGCGAGTGACACTTGTAGGATGACCACGGATAAAACTGAAGTAGGCCTCAGCTTAGGAAACACAACACAGCACACACATGAGCGTAGCTGTGCTCAGAAGTACACACTGGGGTGTACTCACACTAGAGGGAACTAACTCCTCCCCTGTACCTCACTATACAGAAGGAGCTTTTGGGGTAACATTGGCTCACATGGTCACATGGGGTTGCTGCTTACAATTTGTAAAGGACAGTGATACATTAAACTTTCATTCATGAAATAACAAATTAATTTAGGAAAAATATATTATCTTATATTACATTATAGACATTCTTCACACCATAAAGGAACTTCAGTGGGCCCATCACTATATGCTGCCAGGATGCCCGAGTCAGTCCTCAACCATTGGACAGCCACTTGTGCTGGGACACCACATAATGGATTCCGCCAGTGCTGGCGTTTTTATCTTTGTTGTTTGAACTTTGGCCGCGGCTCCTCCCGTGTTCAATGAGTTTCCGAGAGGATGAAAGCTGGTTTACACACATGTATGTTTGTTTGCAACATTCACTTGCCAATGCCTGTCCTGACCTATATTAGTCTCATAGTGTTGCATGAACTCTGCCAGCCCTGACCTCTTCATACAATCAAGCTTCTGTACATGTGTCTCTAAGATCAGGTGCTTGGGATTCCCTGCACCAGTGTTTCCCAGCTGTTGGGAAACTACAATTCCCAGCATGCAACAGCTATGCAACTTAATGTATATTCAGTAGCATTGGTCTGCTATTTACTGCACTTAACTTGTAGAAAAATGCTGATTCATAAAAAGTCATCACCGAATGAACTACAAGTAAACAAGAAAAACAGGGTTGGATCAAATACTGTGGAGGTGCTTGGGGGGGGAACCCTGTTGACGTATCCCAGCAAAACACACATAATGTTAAAGGAGAACTCCTGGATATAAAAACGTGTCAGATTGCTAGGGGTCCGACCACTGGGATCCCCCCAATCTCCTGTACAGGGCCCCGGCTCTCCTCCTGAATGGGGCTTGTCAACCACCGGACAAAGCGATGGCCAAGATGCCCCCTCCATGCTGCTCTATGGGAGAGTCGGAGATTGCCGAGTGCAGTGCTCCGGCTCTCGTATAGAGGGGGCTTGTTGGTTTGTAAGGCTAGATTTACATTGCCGTTGTGCTCTGTCCGTACGCTTTTTTTTTTTGCGCTGAATGGCCCCAAATTGGGTCGGAGCACAGCTGATTCCACCAGGTGGGATCCCATTGACTTGATCGGGGTCCATCTGGGATTTGGTAGTTTACCAGAGTTTAGCAGAGAGAACAAATAGTGCATGCACTACTTCATTCTCCGCTAAACTCCCTTCGTTCAGAGGAACTTGCTGGCAGAGCTCCATACAGTACGACGTCAATGCGAACGAGCCCTAAGCCCATTGGTTTGTGTATGGAGAGATTTCCGACGTTAGTTATCTGATAGGTCCACACTGCAGTTTTAGCGGTCCATCAGAGGAATCTGTCAGCCTTCCTCCCAAACCAGGATGCTGACGTATACAGTGATGAAGGATCAATGCCATTCATTTTAAAGGGGTTATCCAGGAAGAAAAAAACTTTTTTTTTATATATCAACTGGCTCCAGAAAGTTAAACAGATTTGTAAATTACTTCTATTAAAAAATCTTAATCCTTTCGGTACTTATACTGTTGAGTTGTTCTTTTCTGTCTAAGTGCTCGCTGATGACACCAGACTCGGTAACCGCCCAGTTTAGAAGCAAATCCCCATAGCAAACCTCTTCTACTCTTTGCAGTTCCCGAGACAGACAGAGATGTCAGCAGAGAGCACTGTTGCCAGGCAGAAAACAACAACTCAACTTCAGCAGCTGATAATTATTGAAAGGATTAAGATTTTTTAATAGAAGTAATTTACAAATCTGTTTAACTTTCTGGAGCCAGTTGATATAAAAAAAAAATAGTTTTTTCCTTGAATACCCCTTTAAAGGCCTGAATGGAGGTACTTAGGAGGAGATTTATCAAAACCTGTCCAGAGAAAAAAGTTGCCCATAGCAACCAATCAGCTCTCTTCATTAATTTTTAACAAGGTCTCTGCAAAATGAAAGAAGTGATCTGATTGGTTGCTATGGGCAAATGGGCAACTTTTCCTTTGCACAGGTTTTGATAAATCTCCCCGTTAGTGATTTAGTTCAGGACATGTTGGCTTTTTTCTTAAGCAGACTTAATGGGGGAGATTTATCAAAACCTGTGTAGAAGAAAGAGTGGCGCAGTTGTCCATAGCAACTAATCAGATCGCTTCTTTCATTTTTTCAGAAGGCTTTTTTATTTTTATTTTTATGAAGCAATCTGATTGGTTGTTATGGGCAACTGCACTGCTCTTCCTCAAAATGCGGTCTGCTGTGTTGTCCAGTAAACTTAAAATAGCCCATTAAAATGAATGGCATCCGCTGTCCTCTGTTACAGTATACGTCGGCATCTTGTTTTCGGCAGGGTGCCAATGGATACCTGTAATGGACGGCTAAAACTCAAAGGACCTACCTTTACCATGTGGGCCATGGCAACCAATGCTCTGCCCATGACTCCATTAGCACAGTGTTTCCCAAACAGTGCGACTCCCACTGTTTGCAAAACTACAACTCCTAGCATGTCTGGACTGCCGTTGGCTGCCCGGGAATGCTGCGAGTTGTGGCTTCGCAGCAAATTTGGCTTTGCAAAAATGTCATACTAGCTCAATTTTTTTTTGTTTGTTTGTTTTTTGGAAAAAAGTGTTATTTACTCAATTATTGATATATACATTTATACATCAATAATTGAGTAAATAACAAAAAAAAAAAGAAAAAAACTTTTTTAGCTCTGACTAAGGCCATGTTCACACAGCCGAAAATGTGTGGAATATCCAGACGGACATTCCGCGCATTTGAATGTTCCAGCAGGCTCTAGGACTGCTCAAAAATGTGCCCTCTCATAGACAGCAATGCATTTCCCAGCTGAATCTACTTAAAGAATAGACATATAGCGGAATTTCCGAGTTGATATTCCCGCAGAATTCCGCTCGACAATTTTGCCATGCGAACATGGCCTTAGACTGCTTTTTTTTTTTTCATAGACTTGCATCAACACTGCCATCTGTCATCATGGTTATTTTAATTAATATTGCAGGGCAGGTTGTACTACCTGACTACACCGTCACTGCACCGGTTTAACCCCTAGATGACACACAACGTACATGTAAGTCGCTGCGCCATGGTAATATGCCCACGCAGTCATACATGTACATTGCAGCTGGTTTACAATCTATGAAGTGCTTGATTAATAGACAGCCGGGGACCTGCCACTAATGGTGGACATCAGCGATCACTCTGCCATTAACCCTTTGGACACTGTGATCAATACTGATATCTAAATCTATTTTCCTCTTGTCTTTACCTTCAGACAAGATTCACCCGCACAGTTGTCACTTGGCTGGGCACTTATGGGGAGATTTATCAAAACCTGTGCAGAGGAAGAGTGGTGCAGTTGCCCATAGCAACCAATCAGATTGCTTCTTTCATTTTCCACAGGCCTCTTTAGAGGCCTGTGGAAAATGAAAGAAGCGATCTGATTGGTTGCTATGGGCAACTGCACCACTTTTCCTCTGCACAGGTTTTGATAAATCTCCCCCTTAGTGATACGTTCACACTGCGGAATTTCTGCTCGCGGAATTCCGCAAGTGGAGATTACCTCAGGCGGTCGCCGAAGGTACTTCGGCGGTAGGACCGTGGGGCACTGCGCCGTCACCATTGATGGCTATGCAGTACTCGCTTAATTCCGCGCAAAGAATGAACATGTTCTTTCTTTGAGCGGAACAATTTCAGCGGCGCAATTTTCCGCCACTGAAATTCCCCAGTGTGAACGGGTCTCGCTGAAGACCCATTCACACTAATGGTAGAGTTCACTGCGCGGAATTCCACTCTCGGAATTCCTCAGTGTGAATGCACCCTAGGGCGAGATTTATCAAAACCTGTCCAGAAGAAAAGTTGCTGAGTTGCCCATAGCAACCAATCAGATCGCTACTTTCATTTTTTTAAAGGCCTCTGAAAAATCAAAGAAGCGATCTGATTGGTTGCTATGGGCTATAGTTGTTTTTTTTATATGTCCCCCAGTGCATAGAAAACACTGCATTAGCTGGAGCAAAAGTGGCCTGCAATAAGACCCGGAGTAATCTATAGACCAGTAAGGACCTGATGAATCAGTGAATGTCATATGTTAAATGTAAAATACATTTTCCTCTTTTTTAACCAGATGGAATGCAGCGCAGTAAATATATGTTGCTGCTAAATACGTTTTTTTTATTTTTTTTAAAGAGACTTTCTATTTCCATGAATTATGAATGTACTAAAAGCATATTTTAAGGGATGCGGTGACCACAATGCAGGCGCTCATGTATGGGCTGTGTGCATTGTCAGCAATAGCATTGAGCGCTGTGTCTGTGCAGCCCTGACATGATCTCTTAGGATAAACTGGGAGTCAGCTGAGGCTGTGTGGTCATACAGTGACACACCTTGGGAGGAGGCACAGCAACAAGCTGCCATGGCCAATCACTTGCTGGTGCCAGCCCAGCACTAAGGGAAGCCCCACTGCTTGCCAAGGGAAGCCCACCCATTGCAATAAGCAGGCAGGGAGCTATTTTTGCCAAATCCTAATACACACACACAGCACTGGCCATTGCCCGCAGCTGATCAGTGCTCACATCCCCTGCCTGCTGCTCAGCCCTGGATAATCCAGTTTCCTGTTCCCAGTGACTCAGACTTATCAACAGCACTACAGCTGCAAGTCACACTACACAACCGCCCATCACTATACATTACATCCTCCAAAACACACCCATGCAAGGCCAGTGTGCTGCTAAATACACTGCCCGGCTCCTCCTATGGCTATATAACCATACACACCCCTAGAGCAATTCATACGATCCCTGGTCACATTCATTCTGCACTACAATTTACCTGTGCATGCTGACAGATGACACAGGACGGTGGGAGAAAAAGACAAACCTGCTGAAAGAAGATTCCTTGTTCTACCTGGGCTTCAAGGAGGTTCCCCAAGTCTACCTGGGCTTCAAGGAGGATCCCCAAGTCTACCTGGGCTTCAAGGAGGTTCCCCAAGTCTACCTGGGCTTCAAGGAGGTTCCCCAAGTCTACCTGGGCTTCAAGGAGGTTCCCCAAGTCTACCTGGGCTTCAAGGAGGTTCCGCCACTCTACCTGGGCTTCAAGGAGGTTCCGCCTCTCTACCTGGGCTTCAAGGAGGTTCCCCAAGTCTACCTGGGCTTCAAGGAGGTTCCGCCACTCTACCTGGGCTTCAAAGGAGGTTCCGCCACTCTACCTGGGCTTCAAAGGAGGTTCCGCCACTCTACCTGGGCTTCAAAGGAGGTTCCGCCACTCTACCTGGGCTTCAAAGGAGGTTCCGCCACTCTACCTGGGCTTCAAAGGAGGTTCCGCCACTCTACCTGGGCTTCAAAGGAGGTTCCGCCACTCTACCTGGGCTTCAAAGGAGGTTCCGCCACTCTACCTGGGCTTCAAAGGAGGTTCCGCCACTCTACCTGGGCTTCAAAGGAGGTTCCGCCACTCTACCTGGGCTTCAAAGGAGGTTCCGCCACTCTACCTGGGCTACAAGGAGGTTCCGCCACTCTACCTGGGCTTCAAGGAGGTTCCGCCACTCTACCTGGGCTTCAAGGAGGTTCCCCTACTCTACCTGGGCTTCAAGGAGGTTCCGCCACTCTACCTGGGCTTCATGGAGGTTCCCCCACTCTACATGGGTTGCAAGAAGGTTACCAACTCCACCTGATCTCCAGAGAAGGTCCATCTCTACCTAAGCTTCAAAAACCGTCCCAACCAATTGTTCTATAAAGAAGGTGCTGTGCTACAAAGGAGGCATACACCTGGACTGAAGCAAAGGTCCCATACACCTGTTCCACTAACAAATTTTAGGGTCCCACTTGTGTACTGAAACACCTGACCTGTGCTCATGGCTAATGAAGAGGTTCGATACTGCTCCAGGTTTCCATATCTGTGCCTGAAATTTACCCTCATTGCATATAGTACTATATTCTGGGTAAGTTGTCTTCCTCTGTTGGTTGGGCCAGGGTGGGTTGCTATGCTTTGGGTATGTGTGTATGGACTTGTGGGGCTAGGACAGTGTCTCCCAATCAGGGTGCCTCCAGCTGTTGCAAAAAACTACAACTCCCAGCATGCCCAGACAGCCTTTGAGAGAGCCTGAGAGTAAAGCATACAAGCGTGTGTGTACAAGTCCCTAGTCCAGTGTTTCCCAACTAGGGTGCCTCCAGCTGTTGATAAACTACAACTCCCAGCATGCCTGGACAGCCTTCGAGAGCGCCTGAAAGAAAAGAATACAAGCGTGTATGTGTGTACAAGTCCCTAGTCCAGTGTTTCCCAACCAGGGTGCCTCCAGCTGTTGCAAAAAACTACAACTCCCAGCCTGCTCGGACAGCCTTCGGCTGTCCGGGCAGGCTGGGAGTTGTAGTTTTTTGCAACAGCTGGAGGCACCCTGGTTAGGAAACACTGGACTAGGATCTTATAGTTGTATTTAATATGCTAGCCCTTTAACTTATCAGTTCTACAGTAGATATGACGCCTACATTCTGTGTTATCAGCCATAACAGGCAGCAGGAAAGGCTATTCCACAATGATTTTCACCAACTGACCATTGTCCCCATGAACCCTACTAGGCTGCATTCACACCGCGTTTTTAGTATACAGTACGGAACTGTATAGAAAACCGTATGCATTGACTTAACATTGTAAACCGTATGTCAAATGCATCATCCGGTTTAGTCCGTTTTGCATCTTATACGGTTAGTCTGATTTTTTTATTTTATTTTTTTTATTTTTTTTTTACCCGTACCCAAAACCGTAGACTACCAAGTTTTTTGGTCCGGGTGAAAAAGTAATAAACCTTTATACGTTTTTTTTACATGGGAGTCAATGGGAACCATATGTGCATATGGTTCCATTCAGTTTGCACCATACGGTTTTTGACTTTGCACAGTTTTTTTTCTTGGAATTTCAATCAAACAAGTGAAAAGTTAAAAAAAAACTTTTATACTTTTTTTTTTTTTCTTAAAAAATTGATACAACCGGACATCATTTTTTAAACCGTATACGTTTTTTAACCGTTTATGGGTTGAAGTTTGTACACACGTTTTGATAGTTAGGCTAGGTTCACACTACGTTTTTATAACTAGGGTTTCCGTATAGTGGGGCGGGGCTTAATCGCGGCGCCCACACTCAGCCTTATAGGGGAACCGTATTTAATGCATGTCTATGAGCCGACCGGAGTGAACTGCAGCCTCCGGTCGGCTGCTTTTTCGGCCGCATGCGGTTTCCCGACTGCAGGCAAAAACGTGGTCTGAATACAGCCTTATAAACATTTACCTATACAGCTTTTAATGGGTGACATCTTTGAGTTGCATGGAATGACTTGAGGCAATGGAATCTTGTAGATCCTTGCGTGTATAGATACTTGACTGTAAGGTGATGTTTAATAACTGCAGGTCGTCTGATCAGTGTTATGTTACATATTTACTTACTGAATAAAGGTAAAATATACACAAGGAATATCAATAAAACTAGCCCGACCAGTTTGAGGGGATCCAATAGCTAGGCGGTTACCAAACCTCTTTAGTTAAGGTGTGTTTCATCTTGCAAAACTGCAGACTAGCACTGGAGCATTTGGGTTGTCCCGGATTAGGCTGGTTTCACACCACGTTTTTGCAATACAATTCCCGTATACGTTTCAATTTGAAAACCGTACGGAACCGTATTGAAAACCGTATGCATTGACTCTCCATTGAAAACCGTATCCTAAAAGATGCATCAGGTTGTGTCCGTTTTACATCCTGTACGGTTTTGTCAGTTTTTTTTTCCCTGGACCCAAAACTGTAGTCTACTATGGTTTTTGGTCCAGCTGAAAAAACCGTATTGAAACATATACTTTTTTTTTTAACATGGGAGTCAATGGGAACCGTACAGAACTGTATGTGCATACAGTTCCATCCGGTTTTCAAAATACGGTTTTTGACTTTGCACAGTTTTTTTGTCTTGGTATTTCAATCAAAAAAGTGAAACTTTATTTATAATGGAATGAAAAGTTAAAAACATATCCTTTTTCTTTTTTTCTTAAATAACGGATGCAACCAGATATAATTTTTCAAACCGTATATGGTTTTTACCGTATACGGATTAAAATTTATACACACATTTTGATACAGTTTAGTCCGGTTTTGAGGAATCCATAAAAAAAAAAAAAAAAAAAAATTATCAAAAACCTGATACGGGAACTGTATTGCAAAAACGTGGTGTGAGCCCAGCCTTAGAAAAACCTGGTTTTCTTCAGAAAACAGCACCACCCATGTTCAAAAGTTGTCTGGTATTGCAGCTTCTCTTCTTTAAAGTAAATGCAATACCAGATACAACCTGTGGACAGGTGTGGCAATATCTCCCCTAGAAGCACTTCCATAATACGCATGCAGTGGAACATGCTATCTGTTTTTTTTTTTTTCCTTATTTATTCCATCTGTTGCATCAGAGGAGTATGGCGATTTCTGTAAGTGCTTTTATACAGATCAGCAACACAGGTGTGTACATTAAAGGGGTTATCCAGAAAAAACAGAGGTAATTTCTTCTAAAAACAGCACCACATTTGTCCTCAGGTTGTGTGTAGTATTACAACTTGACTCAACTGACATCAATAGAACTGAGCTGATATATATCGCACAACCAGAGAACGGGGGTGTTGTGCTGTTTTTTTTTTTTTTTTTTTTTTAAAGAAATTAGCTCTGTTTTTCTATCCCTGGATTACCCCCTTGGCAGGGTTCACAAGTGGTATTTTGGTTTGTGATTTTAGCCGAAACAAGTAGTGGGTCTAAACCATAGAAACAGCTGTCTGTTTAAATTATTCTTATGAAATTCAATGAAAAAACGGCTGGTGGTTCCCACAATGTAATATTTGATTAGATAGATTAGATAGATAGATATCTCTTTTTTGTAAGGGAAGTGTTTTTACAACAGATGTATTAAAACATCACATAAAACCATAAAAAGGGACCTTCACACATTGTGAAAATATGCATGAGGTAGGCAGATGCAATGTAAACAATAGACTCTAAGGTTACCAGATATAGGAGATAAGTACAGCCAAAATAATCCCGGATACTAGAAGTAACTGCAGGTAAAACACTACACAAAAGGTGAAAACAAGATTTTAGTACCTGCCATGAATAGAGTCTGTGAGGGGAATTTATCAAATCTGGTGTGAGTTTTTTGGAAAGTGCCAGACATGCGCCAGACTTTGATGAATCACCACAGAATTGTTCTACTTTAGTCTGGTTAAATGTCTCAGAGAAGTTGGGCCGTGCGACAAATGTATCACGGACCTTAAATGGGTATTCCAGCCATAGACCCCTTATCCCCTATCCAAGTCCTTGGAAACCTCTGTTTTTCCGGAACTGGAGACGTGACGTCACGCCCACCTCCCATAGACCTGAATAGAGGGGGCGTGGTATAACATCACAAGGGGGTGTGGCGTGACGTCACGTCTCCAGTCCCGAAAACACAGAGGTTTCCCAGGATGGAGCAGCAGCCCCGCATAGAATGCGGGTGCTGCACGGAGATCACGGGGGGTCCCAGCGGCGGGCCCCCCATGATCAGACATCTTATCCTCTATCCTTTTGGATAGGGGATAAGATTTCTATGGCCACAATACCCCTTTAATACAATTGTCGCATAGAGTTCTACAGGACAGGGTTGACTTGCCCTGAGATAACTTCTAAATCTAGATCATGTGACATTTCACAAAAAGTCGCACATGATAAATCAGTGATCACTGCACAATGGGGGAGATTTATCAAAACCTGTCCAGAGGAAAAGTTTCCCAGTTGCCCATGACAACCAATCAGATCGCTTCTTTCATTTTTAACAAGGCCTCTACAAAATGAAAGAAGTGATCTGATTAGTTGCTATGGCAACTTTTCCTCTGCACAGGTTTTGATAAATCTCCCCCATATGTGCTCTATATGAAAGCACTTCATAGTAATGGCATGTAAACCTTCGAAATGAAATGTTGCACAGAAAATGTTGCACAGGCCAGTCTGTGACTTTTCATGCGACAAATTTAGGTGAAAAAAGCAGTTTGATGAATTCCCCTCTGTATTCATAGTCCGGCTCTATACATGACAGGTACTTTGGTTCATATATATTGCATATTTCCTTTTTGTGCAGTGTTTTACCTGCAGTTACTTTATTATCCAGGATCCTTTTTTATTTGTCTACCTCATGCATATTTTCACAATGTGTGTAGGTGCTTTTTCCTATTGGTTTTAAATAATGTTTTTATACATTTGATTTTTTAATTTTATATATATATATATATATATATATATATATATATATATATATATATATATATATATAATATAATTTTTTATTTTTATTTACTGCAGCTAGAGGAGGTGATATTAGTTCTGCCTGCATTCATTTGTATCGGTGTCTTTAAAGGCTGTCACGCCCCCTCCCATAGACTTGCATTGAGGAGGCAGGGCTATGACGTCACGAGCTCCCGCGCCGGCTCCAGCGTTCGGAACAGTTTGTTCCAAACATTGACCAGCGGAGTACCCCTTTTAAGACAGCTTGCCGCAGTATAATACTTGGGCCCTGCGCGTAGAAGCATTATTTTTAGCACAGTGTCTGGCAGTATTTTATGCAAGGACGCAGAGTGTGGCAGTATTCAGGTCATAAAGGGAACAGTAGATTTACCTCCTCCACACTTCAGTCTCTTGTTTTACCCTGTGACTTTATTATTATAACATTCAGCGCCTATTTTTTTGCATGGCACTGCAGGTGCTAAGTGTGAACCAGGACTCTGCATTTAACTGGGACCTTCAAATGGCTTACCTTATTCTGTTAAATAAAAGTCGTTTTTTTTTTTTAACAGTATAATAGAAAAATATATGTAAATCTGGGTACCGTTTGGATCGTATTGACCCACAGAATAAAGATAACTTGTCAGTTTTACCGTAAAGAGATATGGCTCTTAAAAGGCAAGGAGGAATATACAAAAGCGCACGAATGAAAAGTGTCCTCAAGGCCAAAATGTGCTGTATTCTTAAAGGGGTACTCCACTGGCCAGCATTCAAAATATTTGGTTCCAAACGCAGTGTGCGCGCTGCAGGGGGTCGGCCATGCTCCCTCGTGATGTCACGTGTTGGTCATCAATAAAAGTGACTTACAAGTCTATGTAATTTTCCGGCTCTTGCTGATTTTAAAACATGTTTTTTTTCCTCTGGAGTACCCCTTTAAGCTATCTCACTGTACTGAAGTCCAGGGCAGCTGCATTCACAGTTTGAGGACACGTTCACATGTACAGGATTTGCAGCATATTTTTGTGCAGCTGGTTTTGCTACCGATTAACTTCAATGAGTAGCAAAATCAGCTGCATAAAATATGCAACAAAAATATCCAGCAGATCCTGTACATGTGAATAGACCTTTACAGGCTTCAAAGCTGAAATTTCCCAGCATTCCTTGCTGGCTCAAGAAGGAATAAACTAAAACACAAAAATTAAGTGTCCTCAAGGCCAAAACGCGTTGTATTCTTAAAGGAGTACTCCGGTATATGAAAACTTATCCCCTATCCTAAGGTTAGGGGGTGTTTCAGATCCTGGGGAGGTCGGACCGCTGGTACCCCCCCCCCCCCCCCCCCCAATGATCTTCTGTATGGGGCCCCGGCAGTCCAAGGGAAGGGGAGCATGTTCGACCACCGCACGAGGCAGCGGTTGACACCCCCCCCCCCCCCCCCCCCCCCTCAAAGCAGTGCTCTGGGAGAGCCAGAAATGACAGAATTGCTTGCTCCGGATTTCTGCTAGAGTTGCATTGAGGGGGCGTGTCAGGGATAGTGGATGCGTTTTCATATTCTGGAGTACTCCTTTTAGGGGTTTTATAAAAGTGACTTACAAATCTATAACTTTCTGGCTTTTGCTGATTTAAAAACATGTTTTTTTTTCCTCTGGAGTACCCCTTTAAGCTATCTCACTGTAATGAAGTCCAGGGCAGCTGCATTCACAGTTTGAGGGTGCGTTCACGCCTACAGGATTTACTGCATATTTTGTGCAGCTGATTGTGCTACCCATTAACTTCAAGGGGTAAAATAATCACCTGCACAAAATATGCAGCAGATCCTGTTTGTGTGAATAGACCCTGACAGGCTTCAAAGCTGAAATTTCCCAGCATTCCCTGCTGGTTCAATGTCTGCTCAGAACTTGCCCTGGTAAATTGTATTCAGTTCTTTTGTAAAGAGCAAACTGAAGCGCGCCATACAGTATTGACTTTAGCCAAGTGTGGTCAACCACTCCCTCTCGGGTATTTGTCCATATCTGATAGTAGTCGTTCAAGACAAGTGTAATGCAACTCAATAACTTATGATATTTGCTGCACCAAAGTAGTGACATAGGGTTTTTAGTACTCTCCAAAAATCATTTCAAGGAGTACTCAGAGGAACTGAATCTTATCCTCTATCCACAGGATAGGGCAGTGGTCTCCAACCAGAGGGCCTCCAGCTGTTGCAAAACTACTACTCAAGACATTGGCTGTCCGGGCATGCTGGGTGTTGTAGTTTTGCAACAGCTGGAGGCACCCTGGTTGGAGACCTAGGGGGATAAGGTTCTGATCACAGGGGGAGGGGGGGGAACTCCTGTAAAGGGCCTGCTACTTACCTGTCCTCTGTGAGCTTCACCCCCAGAGAAAGTGACAGCCTGGTCTGCCAATCACCAGCTGAGATGGGGGTTCCATCTCATCCACTGAATGAATGAGCAGGCCGTTAGACAGGTAAGTAGCAGGGCCCCGTACAGGAGATCATGGGTGGTCCCAGCAGTCTGACCCTCTGCACCCCTATATTTATCTCTGATTCTGTGTATAGGGAATGATTTTCAGTTCCCTGGAGTACCCCCTTTAATTCTAGGAATCGGTTCTGGTCAAAACCCAGAGAATTACCCTTTGTGATAGATAAATGTGAGAAGATTACATAACATAAGATCACTTAGCGTACAGCAGATTTTGCTATCCATTGACTTTAATAGGTTTGTAATAAATCTGCAAATCCTCCACTATAGCAGATTTGCTGTGGACCCATTAAAGTCAATGGGTAGCAAAATCCGCTACTCCTTGTACGTTTGAACTTACCCTGACAGAATTTACAGTCAGAAGAACTTCCCTGCAGCATGCACTCCACTGTTTTCCATTCATTAGTCCCGACTTCAGATAAAATTGAGGTTTCATAAGAGGCCTCATAGAAGATGATGGAGGACTACAAAACTTGCTTAGCATTTTAATGCAAAGGGGTACTTCGGTGGAAAACAATTTTTATTTAATTTTTTTTAAACCAAGTGGTGACAAAAAGTTAAACAGATTTGTAAATTACTTCTATTTAAAAATCTTAACCCTTCCAGTACTTATCAGCTGCTGTATGCTGCACAGGAAGTTCTTTTCTTTTTGAATTTCTTTTCTCTGACCACAGTGCTCTCTGCTGACACCTCTGTCCATGTCAGGAACTGTCCAGAGCAGGAGAGAGGTTTGCTATGGGGATTTGCTCCTGCTCTGGACAGTTCCTGACATGGACAGAGGTGTCAGCAGAGAGCACTGTGGTCAGACAGAAAAGAACTTCCTGTGCAGTATACAGCAGCTGATAAGTACTGGAAGGGATAAGATTTTTAAATAGAAGTAATTTATAAATCTGTTTAACTTTCTGGCACCAGTTGATTAAAATAAAAAACATAAATAACACTGTGCAGCAGGAAATACTGTGTATTCTCCTTTGACCAGACAAACAGGGGTACCCGCGTATTTATTTATTTTATTATTATTATTTTTTTTTAGTTTAGAATTTTTTTTATACATTAACGAATTATACTGTGTGTCATCCTTTCCCATTGACTTACATAGAAAAGGACCTTAAAGGGGTACTCCACTGCCCCAGTGTCTGGAACATTTACTTCTGAATGATGGGTGTGGGCTGCGGGGGTCGTGGCATCACACCACGCCCCCTCAATGCAAGTCTATGGGAGGGGGCGTGACGGATGTCACGCCCCCTCCCATAGACTTGCATTGAGGGGGGGTGACGTCACGTGTGACGTCACGACCCCCGCACCCAGCGTTCTGAACTAAACATTCCGAACGCTGGGGCAGTGGAGTACCCCTTTAAAATGTAGACAATTTTCGGCGTACACAATAGCTTGGTTGTGTATTTTTTCTATACACCAAAATTTAACGGATTGTAATGTAAATAGTGAAACAGAAGCTAAAGCACAGTGTTAACCCGCCCCAGCAATATAATGGCCCAGGTTTATCAATCTGCCTGAAGCTAAAACTGTCCGGTTTTGCTGATAACCAATCCCAGCTCGGATTTCATTATTTCAAAGCTTGATAAGCTATAAAGCTGAGCTGTGATTGGTTGTTATGGCCAAAACCAGGCAGATTAATACATCTAGACTATTATTGTATTAGTATTGTCATTAGGATAATATCAACAAATTGTCATCTGCGTCTTGCCTCTTGTTTCCAGTAAAATATTATTGTGTGTTGAGGGGATGTAGGCGTTTTCACTTGTGATTTATTGGTAGATTTTCTTGTGACCCTCCTTATCAGTTCCCTGTAAAAGCAAGGAGTGCCGTGTTATCAGCGATGGCATTACAACTTGATCACACAACCACTGGAAAGCTGATAACAGGAAACATGCAGTGCCAGATACTTGCACAATAATGTGTATAAAATAGTTATTCTATCACATACAGTGACCCCTCGACCTACGATGGCCCCGACATACGATCATTTCAGCATACGATCACTCTGAGGTCATCACATGTTGAAGGCAGCATCAACATACGATGCTTTTGTATGTCGGGGCCATCGTATAAACAGCTATCCGGCAGCGCAGACTGCTTCAGCTGCCACCGAATAGCCGTTTACGGTGCCCCGTGAGCTCCGGTGATGTTTCTTACCTGTCCTCGGTGCTCCGGCGCGTCCTCTTCGGGATCCCCTGCATCGTCGGCGCTCTCCATTGATGTCATCACGTCGCTGCGCACGCCGTCCCGTCATCCAATAGGAGCGGCATGCGCAGCGACGTGATGGCGCCGACTGAGCGCGCGGATGCCGGGGAAGCAGAGGCCTTGCCGGAGCGTCGGGGACACCTCGGGGACACGGCGACAACTATGGAAGGCGACATCCAGGGCAGCAGTGACGAGCGATGACGGTCCGGAGCGGTGGGGACAGGCGAGTACAACTTCCTCTAACAGTGGTCTTCAACCTGCGGACCTCCAGATGTTGCAAAACTACAACACCCAGCATGCCCGGACAGCCAACAGCTGTCCGGGCATGCTGGGTGTTGTAGTTTTGCAACATCTGGAGGTCCGCAGGTTGTAGACCACTGTCCTATACTTTACATTGCACGGATCCCTCAACATGCCATGGTTTCCACAAACGATGGTCCATTTGGAACGGATTACCAGCGTATGTTGAGGGACCACTGTATTTAAAAATAAAAGAAGCAATCTGATTGGTTGCTATAGGCAACTGCACCGCTCTTCCTCTACACTTCCTCGACTGGTATTGGAGCTACGCTCCTTTTGAAGTCAATGCGGCTGATCTACACCACCACATTGGCCACGTGTGGCATTGAAATAAAGCAGCCATGTTTTTCTGTGGTGTCCCAGTAGTGTATTGCATCCAGTACCTAGTGTAGAGGTCCCCAAGTCAGAGTAACTACATTCGGGTAGGGTTCCTCAGGTGGGACAGCCGCTAGTCCCCTCTCCTCAAGTTTAACTTTAATATTAATAAATGTATATATTTGATAATTATATCTATATTATATAGGAATGTATAGTACTTACCTTGTTCAGCGTCGCAGGACCTTTGGTCATGTGACCATGCTAGTAACCTCTATGGTATGTTGCAGGACCTTAGGAGGTCCTTGGGTCACATGTTACCCACAAATCTTTGTAAAGGTGATTGACATCCGTTTGGACCAATTAGCACTAGTCCAGCCCCTATCCATATAAGGGAGCTGCGTCCAATTATCGCTCTCTTGGATTGCTGCTCTCATGGATGCCGGACTAACAGGACGGTGCTACGCAACTTTCAAAGACACGCTCGGCCTCAAAACCTACGGCCTCAGCAGAACCAAAATCGTGAGTTTAAACCTCATTCTTGCTAATGCTAGCGTGACTACTGGACTGCAACTAATTCCCCTAAATCCAGTGGAACGGCGCAATAGACTAAAAGACTCTTAAAGCTAAAGTCCCAACCATTGTCAATCTCCAAAGGAAGCTGTTGTATTGATAAGAGACTGTTATGTTAATGAAGTGTACAGAAAATCTTCAGTAAAAGTTAACTCTGTTTACAGAAGCTTTCCGGTTGTGGATAATCCATTATCATCTACCTCCCTATCGTTCCTGGGAAGGGCGGCGGTAGGAAAAGCTTTATTGAGGAGCCCTCACCCTGGCGTCACGAATTGCAAGGGTTAACAAGCACTCTTTAATACCTGCACAGCTACACTCACCATACCCTACATCCCCCAGGCTATCACGTTTCTAATCATTTCCAACCAACAAAAATATTTACACTATGTTCAGCAATATGCGCCTTTTGATGCCAGGACTGGTTGTGGTGTCCGCAATAATATCTCCAGTCTCTTCTGGCAATCTAAAGGTGTCACCTATATGGCTGGAGGGCACGTATTTCTTTGTTCAGCATTCCTAGACCTGAAATCCAAGGAGATAATGATGGTTGGGATACAGCACTGCATGGATTCCTGGGGGAGGGGGGCAACAGGATATTTGGTCTCTTTTGGGTTTTGTTTTACCTGTGACGCCATCAGTGAGATGTTATACCTGATTTCTTGTATAACAGAATTGACTGTATACATGACTTATCTTTCAGTGGTTTTACAGCTCCCCACCCCCAATGTGATAGTGTCTACAGATAAAAGAAAAGCTTCCCCTATAATTATGCAATGGGGGGGTTAAGTCAGGTACAGGCTTGTGAGGGTATAGGTGACATTCTTTCACATAAAGTATGCAGTGTAAGGTAAACGCTGTATCTATTATGTTATGTGTAGGCGACAGAGAATAAGGAATGGAGCTGGAAACACTTGAGAGCCTCCCGTATTGTCCCCATATCATGCATGGTCTTGCAACCTTCTTAAAAGGGGTTTATGGTTTTAGAAAACTATGTAGATTAAAAATGATCCAACTTTCCAGTATACTTTTGGTAGCAATTCCTCCATCAATAGAAGCCCTCATTGTTTACTTCCTGGTCATGTGATGGCCAAATAGCTGCATGGCCTGATAGAAGACATTGCTCCGATAATCGTTCTGTAACAAGCTGTCTTTGTGTCCATCACATGACCATGAATTAAACAATGAAGGTCTCTATTCAATGAAAGCAAGCAGATATTTTGAAAACCAAGAGGAATTTATATTTAAAAAAAATGGCTTGCATAACTCTTATGTATACAAAAAATAAGCTTAAAGGGGTTATCCAGGAAAATTTTCAAATTTACAAATCTGTTTAACTTCCTTTTTAGCTTTCTGGAGCCAGTTGATATATAAAATTATATATCAACTGGCTCCAGAAAGTTAAACAGATTTGTAAATAACTTCTATTTAAAAATCTTAATCCTTTCTGTACTTATGAGCTTCTGAAGTTAAGGTTGTTGTTTTCTGTCTAAGTGCTCTCTGATGACACATGTCTCGGGAAACGCCCAGTTTAGAAGCAAATCCCCATAGCAAATCCCTTCTAAACTGGGCGGTTCCCGAGACAGGTGTCATCAGAGAGCATTTAGACAGAAAAGAACAACCTTAACTTCAGAAGCTCATAAGTACTGAAAGGATTAATATTTTTAAATAGAAGTAATTTACAAATCTGTTTTAACTTTCTGGAGCCAGTTGATATATAAAAAAATTTTTTTTCCTGGATAACCCTTTTTAAAGGAGTACCCCAGAGAAAAAATTTTGTTCTTCAATTACCGTATATACTCGAGTATAAGCCAAGTTTTTCAGCACGATTTTTCGTGCTGAAAACGCCCCCCTCGGCTTATATTCGAGTGAACTCTCCGCCTGTCAATCCCTTTCAGTGGTCTTCAACCTGTGGACCTCCAGATGTTGCAAAACTACAACTCCCAGCATGCCCAGACAGCCGATGGCTGTCCGGGCATGCTGGGAGTTGTAGTTTTGCAACATCTGGAGGTCCACAGGTTGAACACCACTGGAAGGGATTGACAGGCGGTGATGATGAAGGGGGGGGGGTGATGACAGGTGTTATGATGACGGGGGTCTGGATGATGACGGGGGGGATGATGTATTTCCTACCCTAGGCTTATAGTTGAGTCAATAACTTTTCCTGGGTTTTGGGGGTGAAATTAGGGGCCTCGGCTTATATTCGGGTTGGCTTATACTTGAGTATATACGGTATGTCCGGGCTGATGCAAAAAAAATATATATATATTGACTAGCCTCCCACCCAGCTCTCCCTGGTGCGGTCTTCTTCCTGGTGCCGGGCACGATACATCCCACTGTCACTCAGCCTATCATTGGCCGAGGCGAGACATTTCTTGCGGCCAGCGTACACTGACATACACTAGGTAGCATCTGTACCTGGTATAGAAGTTGTCTCATTGAACTGAATGACTGCAATAACAGGTACAGCCGCTACCCATGACTGCAGCACCTTTTCAACTGATCAGCCGGGGGGGTAGAAGTTGACCACTACCAATCTGATAAGGATAGAATAAGCCACCATGGTAAAGGTGCAGTACCCCTTTGTGTCAAATAAATAAATTTAAAATAAATTTAATCTATTTAACTATTCCTTTGTTGTGTGTTTCTGGAAAAACAAGGTATTGAGATGTATTCTCATATTATAGCTCCCAGCTTTGTCACCTAGCCTTTAGCTATGCAGTCATGTACAGTGCTCCCTCAAGTTACAATATTAATCAGTTCCAGGACGACCATTGTATGTTGAGATCATAACTCTATGGAAACCTGGTAATTGGTTCTGAAGCCACCAAAATGTCATCCAAAAATAGGAAAAAGTGAGGATTAAAGAAAAATAAGTAGATAACTAATATAGATAAAGCAAATCCTTATATATAAAAGTAAGAAAGATCTGCAGGGAGCTGTAAATCACTGTCACTGTCACTGTCTGCTGGGAGCTGTAATCACTGTCTCTCAGTGTTTCCCAACCAGGGTGCCTCCAGCTGTTGCAAAACTACAACTCCAAGCATGCCCGGACAGCCAATGGCTGTCCGGGCATGCTGGGAGTTGTAGTTTTGCAACAGCTGGAGGCACCCTGGTTGGGAAACAATGGTTTATGTAGAGGACAGGAGCTTCTTCAGGGTCCTATACAGTACACAATGTCCCAAATGGAGCCGCCCTTACTTGTTGTACAAAGGAGCAGCTAACCCTGGCACAGGTAAGGAATAGTACAGAACTTGTAGTTCCTCCCTGTACTGTAGGGGGCGCTACCAGACACCAGTCAGTGCATGCACTTCAGTAATAGAGGTGATTTACCAGTAAAATGCCCATTCTGATTGGTCAGTTCCTCCAGTACTGTCGGTAGTATTGTATGTTGAGTCTGGTTTCAAGTTACAATGGTCCAGAAAAAAACATTGTATGTTGAGGCCATTGTAAGTTGAGGGATCACTGTATTCATTCTCTTATAGACATACAAAAGGGTTACACTAGAAAAGGTAGATGACAACCACGTGACGGCCATATTTTTACCACTTGACTGAAGAGGATGACTTAACCCCTTATATTCACTGATGATTTTTGTACTATTTTATAATTTTTGTAATAGTTTATAATTCTCTGTCTGTCTCCCTAGCTGATAGGTGCCCTTATCCTGGCTATTGGTATCTATGCTGAAGTAGAGAGGCAGAAATATAAGACTTTACAGGGTGTCTTCCTTGCTCCTGCCATCATCCTCATCCTGCTAGGAGTGGTCATGTTTATTGTATCCTTCATCGGAGTCTTGGCTTCACTCAGAGATAACCTGTGCCTACTTCAAGTGGTGAGTGTCGCCTTCATTTAGGGATATGCGTGTGCTAGTTTTTGATGCCCATATTATGTATATTTTCTGTTTTCCCTTGCAGTTCATGTATACCCTGGGGGTCTGCCTTATATTGGAGTTGACTGGTGGGATCCTTGCCTTGATCTTTAGAAATCAGGTGAGGACTATAGGCATGTATACCAGCTTCTCACCATTCTGCTCTGCCATACCAGTCCTCTTACCCTTGGCACCAGCCCACTGCTTCTGGTCTTTAGTAATGCCTTTTATAGGGGAGCACCTCATCCATCCACAGATCAATAAGAGTGTTTCTCTTTTATACCAGACCATGGATCTCCTGAATAAGAACATTCGGAAGGGAATACAGAATTACTATGATGATCTCGACTTCAAAAATATCATGGACTTTGTGCAAAAGCAGGTGAATGTATAGAAAATCTGTTCAGGTGCTGTGAAACTGGTTTATTTACATATAAAGATATTAAAGGGCCACAGCAGCACACTACAAGTACTAAGATATTGCTATAGAAAATAGAGGGAAAAATAAAGGTAAAAAAATTGGTGATTTTAAGCAGTGGGAGTAACTAGCTCTTACATGCCCAGAAAGGCTAGCCCAAGAGAGACACATCTAGTGTAGGATTCATCCCGATCAAATGGTACACACTATTGGTTCAGATTAAATTATTTATTTATATATATATATATAATATATATTTTTTTTTTTTTTAAATTAAATCCATCTGTTAGTACTTGTAGCATGCTGCTGTAATTTCTATGCTTGTACTTGTATTACAGCTATAGCAGCATGAACCTTCATTTTTTATAATGGTACTGTCAAGGATGCCTTAAACTGTGAGTGACTACTAGAGATGAGCGAACTTACAGTAAATTTGATTCGTTACGAACTTCTCGGCTCGGCAGTTGGTGACTTATCCTGCATAAATTAGTTCAGCTTTCAGGTGCTCCCGTGGGCTGGAAAAGGTGGATACAGTCCTAGGAGACTCTTTCCTAGGACTGTATCCACCTTTTCCAGCCCACCGGAGCACCGGAAAGCTGAACTAATTTATGCAGGAAAAGTCATCAACTGCCGAGCCGAGAAGTTCGTGACGAATCGAATTTACTGTAAGTTGGCTCATCTCTAGTGACTACCGCTGTGCTATTTTGCTGAGTGTCGACATAAGCAAATTCACACCAGACTATGTTGGTATAAATCCCCTTCTCGGCACTGACTCCCAAGGAGTTCTGCCCTTTATTAGAAATTCACATAGATTATAAAAACCAATGGCATCAAATCATCGTTTTATATGCTGATTAGTCATTTGAGCATAGCATAGGTCACTTATGTTACAACTTGTCTATTTTAAGATTTTTCCATCCTTTCACAAAAGTCCAATGTTTAGACTTAAACTCCTAACTTCTTGTATGTTCAGACTCCATCCCAAGGTTCTCATCTTGATTACAGGCAAAGAGCAAGCTGAAATGTTTTAAATTAAAGGGGTTATCCAAGAAAAAACTTTTTTTTATATATCAACTGGCTCCAGAAAGTTAAACAGATTTGTAAATTACTTCTATTAAAAAATCTTAATCCTTTCAGTACTTATGAGCTTCTGAAGTTAAGGTTGTTCTTTTCTGTCTAAATCCTCTCTGATGACATCTGTCTCGGGAAACGCCCAGTTTAGAAGCAAATCCCCATAGCAAACCTCTTCTAAACTGGGCGTTTCCCGAGACAGGTGTCATCAGAGAGGATTTAGACAGAAAAGAACAACCTTAACTTGAGACGCTCATAAGTACTGAAAGGATTAAGATTTTTTTAATAGAAGTAATTTACAAATCTGTTTAACTCTCCGGAGCCAGTTGATATATATAAAAAAGTTTTTTCCCTGGAATGCCCCTTTAAGGAAAACAAAGTTCTTCTGCAATATTTTAGCAATAGCATATAACATCTAGCAAAGGTATATGAGTATAGATATAGTGATCAATATATCAGAATATTATAGACCCAACAGTACTTTTGGATATGCCAACCAATTGACGTTTTTTGTTTTCTGTCTTAAAGACATGTCAAAAGTTATGATCGGTGTAGGGTGTGAAGCGTACAGCTAAGCACTTTTCCACCCACTTCTCTATTGAACCAGGACTATCTTTTAGACTTGTATCATGAACCATCTCGGTCATATGATACGGAGCCTAGAGAGAATGCACTAAGCCCGCACTCCTCGTGGCTCTATCTAGCGATCGGTCTGGGTGTGAACTTTTGATTAAAAACTTTTGCTGTCTCTCTCTGACATATTAAAAATCTTTTTCTGAATGACAGTGCCCATTTAACAAAAAGTAAAGGTGTTGTATAGGATTAGAAAAACGTGGCTGCCATCTTCCAGAATGGGCACTACACTTGTCCGCAGGTAGACTAATATTGCAGCTTTGCCCCACTGACGTGAACAGGCTGATTTGCAATACCACAAACAACCTATTGACAGGTATGGCACCATGCCAGCCTTATTATTCTAATGTAATGAGAGTGGGAAAATGTATCAGAATATGTATACGGATGAGATGTATTGTTTAATGAGATGAAATCTATTCATTCTAGTTCAAGTGCTGTGGGGGAGCAGAGTACACAGACTGGGAACAGAATGTATATCACTCGTGCTCAGCTCCTGGGCCTCTTGCATGTGGAGTTCCTTATACTTGCTGCCTCACCAACAAGGTAATGGCATCCTAATATATAACCGGGACCTTTAGCAGAGTGAATTACTTATGGTCATATGCTTTATTGTGGTCAATGGTAACAGAACTGAATCCACTTCCGTACGGTCACCAGACAATGCTACACATGAAGCACTTCTCCTATTATTGCATGCTATTCATGTGCTGTTGTGGGGAAGAATTGCACACAATGCCTCCTACTGTTGTCTCTTAAAGGGGTATTCTGAAGAAAAAATATTTGTAATATTAACTGGTGCCAAAAAGTTATACAGACTTGTAAATTATATTAAAACAGTTCAAGCCTTCCAGTACTTAATAGCTGCTTTATGCGCTGGAGGAAGTTGTGTAGTTCTTTCCATTCTCACCACAGTGCTCTCTGCTGCCACCTCCATCTGTGTAGGGAACTGTCCAGAGCAGGAGCAAACCCTCAAAGCAAACCTCTCCTGCTCTGGACAGTAACAAAGACAAAGGTGGCAGCAGGGAGCACTGTGTCGGATTGGAAAGACTACACAACTTCCTCCAGTGTATACAGTAGCTGGTAAGTACTGGAAGGTTACGTACCCATCTTTCTGGAACCAGTTGATTAGAAACTAACCCACCCCCAATGGCATCCCTTTAAAGTGGGTACCTCAGTGGTTCTCAGGTATAAATATGGGTCATAGCAGATCCGGAGAGAACACTGCGTCGGTATCATTTTGGCATTTTAGGTAATGGAGGAACAATGGAGAAACTCTTAACCCAACTTCCATGCTGACAGGTGCATATTACAGATTTGATTTACAAGAGCCAGCATCTATCTAAAAGTTATGGTAGGAAAGGGCTCCATGCCATGGTTCAGATCATTTCCTGAAAATGTAGAGTATGTGCCACCACTGTATCTGCAAACTTGTCATACTTTGTAACGCATTTGCTCAAATGAGTATATAGAAATTGGTTTTGCAGAGCCTGATGGTTAGAATGAAGCTTTCTGTGGTCGAGCAGGTACCCACAGATTGTCCATGAAATTTGTTGCTACATTCGGTTCTTTTTAAGATTTCTTTGGGAGAAGTTGGTGGCTTGTTTGGTGCATTTTTTCTAAAGTGCAGGGTTTTGGTAGGCAGTCGTGTTATGTTAGGAGGAAAAGGCTTTTGAACACTTGCTCACCTGGTGCGGCTGGGTGGGATATAAGGTCAACTACTAAGTTATGTAGGAAGAAGTTGAGTTTCTAACCTTTAAGGTGTCCCTATTAAGCTCTTTACACAAATAACTACCGTCATTTGTGTAAATATGTTCCATTTCAAAATTGGCACCTAAATAGCAATACAGGAACCTTCTGCCTCCAGTATCGGCTCATCTCCACTCTATAGCACTGTGCCTTATGTGATGGACTTTCCTCCTGCGTGTCCATCGGACTCATGTAAGTCTATGGCGCTTGGTCTTATTGCTGGAGAGGTGTCCTATGGAGACGTAGGGGGAAGGTCCACTTTATACAACACAGGGCTATAGAGGGAAGAGCAGCTGGGAGGAGGGAGAAAAGCTCTAAGTTTGATTATTTAGGAGCCATTTTTGAAGTAGAACATATTTACACAAATAACACAGTACTGCACGATAATCATTTGTGAAGAAGAGTTCTAGAGGGACACTTTAGGGTTGGCTTTCCGCTTTTTTGGAAATCTTCCACTGCAGTTTTTGAACCAATGCCAGAAGTGTATCCAGAAGAAATGGTAAATATAAAGGAAGGGCTTCTACTACTTCTTCCTTCTGGATCCACTTCTGGCTTTGACTTAAAAACTTCAGTGACTTTCCAAAAAAATAAATTCGAAATAAAGGCCAAGGAAAACCCAGATTTAAAGGGATTGTATGAGTTTTAAAAAGCATGGCACCTTTCTTCCAGACAGTTTTTGCAGTTTTTACTTTTTGTTTATGTTTGGAAGAAATAGCTTTTTCACTGTGGAATCCAGTCTAGCAGCATTGAATATTGTAATCAGACAGGTGACCCCTATTTTTCTCTTTCTTGCAGACGGGAGCAGTAATGAATACAATGTGTGGATACCAAGCCATGAAGTATAATGTATGTAGTCGATGGAGAACATTGCCTAACCTATATCTGATACTGTCTATGTATTCACAATTGCATCTTATGACTCTGCTTCTTTTGATTCTAAATATTTCTTTCACATTGACCAGAAAAAGCTTATTTTCCCATGATGAAATACACATTTGATGACTTCTTTGAGCACTTTACTTACTAAGACCAGCCTTACATCCATTGTCCATAGACAGGAAATCTTGTGATGCCAACATCCCTGAGGCATATGTCCATCATTGGCCCTCGCAATGAGAACATTAATTCATGGTTGTAATATTGTCATTTTGAACATAATTAGGACTCCGCACACCATAGGATTTATCCACGCTAAGGTGCTTTGAGTTTACAGTCCAGAGCATTCATATCTCAGTCCAAATGAACCTTCATCTGACACAGGCTGCTAAGAGAAATGGACGTCTTCAGAGGAATGTCAAGGCATCATAGCCCACATTTCTCTGAAGGCATCTACAGTATTCCTCTCAGCAATCCGTATCCATTCAATTTGGACTGACACATAACGTCAATGCTGTCTGCACGCCATGTCTGTAGTCCTACTTGGTTATATTCTGGAAGACGAGTCCTACTTCTGCACCCATTAACTAACAGAATGGACCTGTTTGTTATACTGGACTGTGTACCCTGGGTCCAGAAGTGGTATGATTCGGAGGGCTCTTCCTTCAGTGCATATGCCACATAAACCATTACCATTTATCATTACACACACAGCCCTTATCAGGAACAAGAGTACCTGTCAACAAACTAAACTTTTACCCTGTTTCCCCGAAAATACACCCTTTCCCAAAAATAAGCCCTAGCTGTATTATTGGGGTGGGCTGCAATATAAGCCCTACCCTGAAAATAAGACCTAGGCCAGTGGTCTATAACCTGCGGACCTCCAGATGTTGCAAAACTACAACACCCAGCATGCCCGGACAGTCGTTGGCTGTCCGGGCATGCTGGGTGTTGTAGTTTTGCAACATCTGGAGGTCCGCAGGTTGAAGACCACTGACCTAGGCAATGCCCGGGCTGCAAATATTAAAAAAACAAACTTTAACTTGCCTTCGTCCTCCGTTACCGCGTTGCTAAGGATCCGGCCACATGGTCCCTCCGCTGTTCTTGCTGCGGTCCTAGGGATGGGAACATGGGCTCGCGGGTGGCATACGATTAGTCCCCCGATGTGGGGAGCAGCGCTTGGCTAATAAACCGGCGGGGGGGGGGTTAGAGCTGCGCCCATAACATGTAAATAAATAAGCCCTACCCTGAAAATAAGCCCTAGTGTGTTTTTGGTGACTACAATTAATATAAGACCCGGTCTTCTTTTCGGAGAAACACGCTAATACATTGTTCCTTATGTTATTATAAGACATTTTGCTATTTACTTGCTGTAAAATTTCTCAACCTTTTTATGTTTTTGAAAAACTGCCACTAGGTGGCTCTGTTCTGTTCCCTGCGCAAGTCAAACAGTTAATTTGGCCTCTTCCCGGCCTGGCAGGAGACCAAACTCAGGAAGTGCATGTGGGGCATGGTGAGGTGCAGCTCTCGCAGGCTTCAGTGACGTCGCGCCTGCTGGGGAACGCCCACTTTCTCCTGCCGTGAGCTCACACAATGTGAGCAAGGGGATAGGTATGATACACAGCTTTTTAAAGCTTGGGAAAAAAACATTTAAGGGCAGGAGGGATGTTAGGAGTAGTTAGGGAATGTAATCTGAGTTAGTTTAGAAAATATGGTTTGCTGACAGGTACTCTTTAGTAATCAAATAGTGAAATATCACTCCCCACCCAATAGAATAAAACAAAAATGATAAACCGCCATTAACAACTGACCTACCCCACTGTCTCCTTCAGGCGCCATTCTCTACTGGTGGACCTCAAGGGCTTGGTTGTTGCTGGGCCCCATGATCGTGTTGGAGCCTAAAGTCCATCAGAGTTTGAACCTATTGGCATATAAAAATCTGGTTATTTTATCTGTACAAAAGGCAGATGATTTTAATAGGCTCCTCTTAGAACAGTGTGAAACATGTCTTTCCTTCCTACTATTATTACTTCTGCAATCTTATGTTTTCTTATGACTCTCTATTCTCCCTGTCCTGTTCAGAGACCAGCAGCGCAGCAGTTCATCCATGTCAGAGGTTGCACAGATGCTGTTATTATTTGGTTCTTGGATAACTATGCAGTCATGGCCGGATTGTTACTAGGTATCCTAGTCCCACAGGTGAGTAAACATTATGTATGACCTAAGTTTAGATCACTTTTTTTTTTTTTTTTTTTTTCCCCTGGCCAAAGCACCAGGTGACGGTGCATGTCCGTGTGTTCCTAGCGCCAATGTTTTCGGCGGCACTTGCTGAAGGTCAAATCTCCGTCTGGTATTTCTGTGGGTGAAGATTCAATGTCAATGAGCCCTTACGATCTTTTTACTTTCAGAACTCAGTGTTTGCTTGAGTTGTATACACTCTAGATTTTTTTGAACAGCTAAACTGCAAAAATGTATCAGTCTGGAGTCTAGCCAAATTTAGACATTTGTTTTCATGTACTATATGTACATGTATATGTACTATATTCTATTTGGCTCAAAGAGGATTGCTTAGACTAGATACAATACTCTGCTGTGAAGTTTTATACAGGTTTTTAGTCGTTTCTAAAAAATAATTTAGCAAAAGCAAGCAGAGATCTTACAAATGGTGAGAAATTGTGTTGTAAACAAAATCATGGGGCCATTGACTGCCACATATGGCTGACCGCTCATGTGACTTCACCCTAAATGTTTAGTGCCAGTACATGAGTTAAACAAAATTAAAGGTGGGGTGGAGAAGGGAAGCAGTGGATTTGGCTAAAGGTACAAGATAATGCACCTTGGACGTAAAAAACACAAGGGCAGAATATAAAATATTTGATACAGTCCTAACCGCAGTATCTGAGGAAAGGGATTTAGGGTTCATTATTTTAGAAGACATGTCAGAGAGCAGTAGGAAATGCTAGCAGAATGCTTGGTTGTATAGGGAAAGGTATTATCAGTAGAAAGAGGGAAGTGCTCATGGGTGTATAGGGAGAGGTATTAGCAGTAGAAAGAGGGAAGTGCTCATGGGTGTATAGGGAGAGGTATTAGCAGTAAAACAAGGGAAGTGCTACTGCCGCTGTAGAGTGCACTGGTGAGACATGACTTGGAGTATTGTGCGCAGCACTGAAGGATTTATCTCCAGAAGGATATAGATACTCTAGAGAGAGTTCAGAGAACATACTAAACTAGTACATGGATTGCAGGATAAAACTTACCAGGAAAGGTTAAAGGACCTTAACATGTATAGAAGAAAGAAGAGACTGAGGGGATATGATAGAGACTTTTAAATATGTAAAGGTAATTAACACAGTAAAGGAGGAGAGGAGATTTAAAAGAAGAAAAACTATCACAAGAGGACATAGTTTAATATTAGAGGGGAAAGATTTCTGCAGTAATATCAGGACGTATTACTTTACTGAGAGTAGTGGATGCATGGAACAGCCTTCCTGCAGAAGTGGTCGCTGCAAATACAGTGAAGGAGTTTAAACATGCATGGGATAAGCATAAGGCTATCCTTCATATAAGATAGGGATAAGCATAAGGCTATCATTCATATAAAATATAGATAGGCATAAGGCTATCCTTCATATATTATATAGATAGGCATAAGGCTATCCTTCATATATATAATATAGATGGGCATAAGGCTATCCTTCATATATAATATAGATAGGCATAAGGCTATCCTTCATATATAATATAGATAGGCATAAGGCTATCCTTCATATAACTAGCTATTGATAGTATTCAGATTATTGGACAGACTAGATGGGCCAAATGGTTCTTATCTGCTGACACATTCTATGTTTCTATATTGTATGCATTTATTTTTACATTGACCCTTTTTACTTTTCTTCTAGTTCCTTGGAGTCCTTCTATCACTACTTTATGTATCCCGGGTAGAAGATATGATCACGGAGTGGAACAGTTCTGCTGATGTTCTCCTGGAGGGTGAGACCACCAAACATGAGATTGAGTTTTCCACTGTGGGCTGTTGCCGGTGCTATCCAGGAGAGGAATCGACAGCCTGAGTGCCTCCAGCTCTTACGAATTGTTGTGCTAACAAACACTAAATATTAACCCCAGAGATCACCGGGAACATTGGAAAGAAAACACGTCTGGCCCTAGAGGTGACGGACTGGTGGATTGTTTTGAAACACTACATTTCCTTCTATGGTTGACGGGTGACAATCAGGACTGTATTGTGCCTGGTGACTGTTCTGAACAGAACATCACTGTATTTTTTCTTTTATTTTTTGTTTTTCTTTTGTTACATTACAGTTGCAAAGACTTTTTTGAAGTGCACTCCAAGCAGAATTCATCTCACGTATAATGCAAACAGAAACTATATCGCGTTCTATGGTTTCCGGGTAAAAGACCTAAAATCCTGTGGCATTACCAATGTGTGCTTATCGGTTATATTAAGAGATTGTTTTGTGCCAGTTGTCCATTATTATCTCCTTTTTATTCTGTTTTCAGGGTAAAAAAATACAACAACAAAAAAGATAGTCCTAGTGCAAGGATCTATCATCTGCAGGGAAGGCAGCAAATGTTAATTTATGGAACAGCACCACTATAGGTTAAGCAAAGTATTACAAGGTGTACATACATCACTAGGTTATCTATGTACTGCAAAGACATGTCAGGCCATCTCGAGAGAAGGGTATTGTTTGCAGCTGCTCGGCTAATGATTCTGTAATGAACTCAAAAGACCCTAATGCATTGCTCCTTAACCAGTGTGCCTCCAGCAGGTGGCACACTGGTTGGAAAACGGGTTTTCTAAACCAGTCCCACCTTTTAAAGGAAAACTGTCAGCTGATCAGTTTGGTCCTTACTGTGCCCGGATCCGCCACGCCGTTCGGCCGTAATCTTCTATTTTCAGAATATTCAAATTAGGGGCTAACTGGCACTTTGACGTCAGTGCCGCTCACCGCAGTGCCACCCAGCTCATCAATATTCCTCCCCCTCTCTTTTTATTACAGAGCGGGAAGAAGAGGGAGAGGCGGAGGGAGGGGAGGAATATTGATGAGCTGGGCGGTGCTGCAGTGAGCAGCACTGACGTCAAAGTGCCAGTTAGCACCTCATTTGCATATTCTGAAAATAGAAGATTACAGCCGAACGGCGCGGCAGATCCGGGCACGGTAAGGACCAAACTGATCAGTGTCCCCCGCACTACCAGCCAGTACCGCTGGTTAGTGCGGGGGGAGCAAGCTGACAGTTTTCCTTTTTAAAGGGGTTATCCATAGCTATCAAATAAAGTTATTGGAAACAAGCACATAATCCGCTTGTACTTTTGCGTCCGAATCAGTACGCTATTTTCTTGCAAAGTGCTGATCCATGTGCACATACGTTGTCGAAGAACACAATGTATGTACACAAAACGCATTTTCCCGATAGCTGTGGCTTCCGACCTGTGTTGGGAAAATAAAAAAAGGAATAATCCTGTCTTATACCTTATTTCTATTACCATTCATTCATGAGAGCTTGAAGTGCATATTCAATTTCTAACCCCCTTATGTACCGACGACACATTGGAGAGCGACATATTATTTGGAGATATATAGGGGCATAGTGAGAAGGTGCTCGATTTAACCCCTGTAACCTCACAGATCTGCAGGAATTTTGTTGTAGAAGGGACCATGATAGATATAGATATATATTCTCTATTTATCATTAATTTTTTTTAATTTTATTTTTTTTTGTCTTCTGTCTCATTAGCATAGAAAATATAACTGTTTGACTAAACTAACTGGTCTGTGCTCAGGTGTAAAGTGCCAAATGTTAATATTTTTAGAATCATTTTTTGGGGGTGTTTTTTCTGCCTATGAGCAGCCTTGTTTACTAGAAACTATGGACGATGGGGGAGATCTATCAAAACATATGCAGAGGAAAAGTTGACCAGTTGCCCATAGCAACCAATCAGATCGCTTCTTTCATTTTTGAGAGGCCTTTTAAAAAAATGGGGGGAAAAAAAGCAATCTGGTTGCTATGGGCAACTGGTCAACTTTTCCTCAGCATATGTTTTGATAAATTCCTTCATATTACTAAAAATGGTGCAATTTTCTCATGAAATTCTCGCAGTCCTATTGCATTTTGAGAAGTGGCGTGGCCTATAAAACGACGGCGTTTCATTGTGAAATGGCTGCCTGTATGTAGGTCCTACTTACTGTAGAGTGGCTACCCTTTTTATATTACTTGTATAAGTTCTCTAAATTGTGCCTTTTTAGTGTTTAGGCCTATTGACCACTAGTGTCTAACATAAAGGCAATAGGGCATAGGACGCCTTAGAGAGGGGGTTCGCCTATTTAGGACATTTTTAAAGGATCTGTCTAGTGAAGGGACATGAGTAACAAATTACTGGACATATTGCTGCACACTTGTCATCTTCCAGTTAAAAATGGCCGCAAGGAAACTCTAACTCTGATGGGGTTGCTATGGACACTGCTCCGCTTTCCATGGCTAGCGTCCGTTTGAGACCCTGTGAGCGCTGGTTTTTCCTGATATAAACCACTAATTACTAGAGACCCTTTTTGTGGCTATATCAAGTGTATAGCCCCATGTGGGCCTGGTTTTGTCTAATGTTTACATAGGCCTCAACTAGGTTTACAGGCCTTGTTGTCTAAACCAGTGATCTCCAAACTGTGGACCTCCAACTGTTGCAAAACTACAACTCTCAGCATGCCCTGACAGCCGTTGGCTGTCAGGGCATGCTGGGAGTTGTAGTTTTGCAACAGCTGGAGATCTGCAGTTTGGAGACTGCTTTTATATACTTACTATAGACCAGCGGAGCTCTAAGTGGTTGCCATCTCCTTTTAAAGGTGTGTTCCGGTGGAAACCTTTTTTTATTTTAATGAACTGGTGCCAGAAAGTTAAACAGCTTTGTAAATTACTTCCATTAAGAAATCTTAATCCTTCCAGTACTGATTAGCTGCTGTATGCTCCAGCGAAAGCTGAGTAGTTCTTTTCTATCTGACCACAGTGCACTCTGCTGACACCTGTGTCCATGTCAGGAACTGTCCAGAGCAGGAGAGGTTTGTTATGGGGATTTATTCCTACTCTGGACAGTTCCTAGCACAGACAGAGGTGTCAGCAGAGAGAACTGTGGTCAGACTGGAAAGAACTACACAACTTCCTCTGGAGTATACAGCAGCAGTACTGGAAGGTTTAAGATTTTTTCTAATTAAAGTAATTTACAAATCTGTTAAACTTCTGGAACCAGTTTATTTGGGGGGGGGGGGGGGGGGGGGGGATTTTCCCACCGGAGTACAGCACCTAGCAACTTGTCCCCATCCACAAAATAAGAATAGGTGTCTGATCGCGGGGGGTAAGACCGCTGATGCCTCCAGTGATATACAGAATGTCTATGGGAGCAACAGAGATACCTGGTGCAATGTAGTTGGCAATCTCCAGTGTTCTTATATGCATACACATTAATGGGCCCCATTCTAGAGATCATTGACGCAGTAGTCAGACCACCGTGATCAGAGACTCTAATGTCCTATCCTGTGAATAGGAGATATGTTTTTAGGGCCCATTCACACTATGAATTTTCCTAGCAGGATTCTGCTCAGAAGTTAGGGTGCAGGAGTATCCTGTTTTCAATGGGATTCTGCTGCACCATTCACACTACAGAATCATTCAGCGCATTTCAGAGCGGTCCTAACGCTGTCTTGTTATGCTGGTGCTGCTACAGATGGAATAAATTCCATGGTGTGAATGAGCCCTGAATGACAGGACAACCCATAGACACTCCAAGTGCCGTTGTAAAGGCGTTTGCTGGGTTCACATTTTACTGCAGTCAGAAACACCAAAGAAAACCTTTAAAGCGTACCTGCTAGATCCTACAGGAAAAAAATTACACCGCACCTAATCCTGACCATATACTGCTAATTTTTATGCCTCTATCACCTATATTTATTATTAAAAAAAATAAAAAAATAAAAAAAAATCTTCATTCGCTCAGTGTTAAAAATCCTTTTAGGGGAAGGGGGCGTGTCCTTCCCTTGTGGTGGTGGGAGGTGATTGGTGTGTCCACTCATACAGCCTTGTCCATGAGTCCTCTCTTGTCCATGACTCATGGACAAGCCTGATGCTGCTGCAGGACTGGTTAGTGTCTTAGTAGGTATGGGGACCCCTAGTGGTGGGATTTTGAGGAGCCGTTTTTCTTTTTTTAAAGGGGTACTCCGCTGCTCAGCGTTTGGAACAAACTGTTCCGACCGCTGGAGCCGGCGCCGGGAACTCGTGATGTCATACCCCCGCACCCTCATGATATCATGCCCCACCCCCCTCAATGCAAGTCTATGGGAGGGGGCGTGACAGCTATCACGCCCCCTCCCATAGACTTGCAATGAGGGGGTGGGGTGTGATGTTATGAGGGGGCGGGGCTATGATGTCATGAGCTTCCGGCTCAAGCATTCGGAACAGTTTGTTCCAAACGCTGAGCAGTGGAGTAGTCCTTTAAATATTCAAAGATTTTTAAACAACCATATTACAAAAGGTCTTTTTAATTTTTACCACTAACAACATATAAAAAGTTTTTGGATCTGACAGTGCCCATTTAAAATTAAGTAATTGCATAAAAAAAAAAAATCCATAATACATGGTAAACCTTCAGTATGGTGCAACAAAAACGGAATGTGTGGAGAGAAAACAATTTACTAAAATGTCTAGTTTGTAACTAAAAATGCACTGTGCATGTCGAAACCACTATACTATCCATACAGATGGGTGAGGCCTTAGATCAGTGCTACCCAACCTGTGACGCTCCACAAGACTACAACTTCCATTGACATCGTGCGGGCATTTTGGGTAGTTGTAGTTTTGTAAGACTTGGGGGAACACAGGTAGAGGGAACACTGGCTTAGAGCTCTCTTAAGGCTGGGGTCACACCACGTTTTTGCAATACAGTTCCCGTATACGTTTCAATTTGAAAACCGTACGGAACCGTATTGAAAACCGTATGCATTGACTCTCCATTGAAAACAGTTTGCATCTTAGGCTACGGTTTTGGGTACAGGAGAAAAAAAACTGACAAAACTGCACAACACGGTTTTTGGTCCAGGTGAAAAACCGTTTTGAAACTTTATACGTGTTTTTTTATTTTTTTTTTTTTTTTTTTTCCTTACATGGAGTCAATGGGAACTGTATGTGTGTACAGATCCATACGGTTTTTGACTTTGCACAGTTTTTTTTTTTTCTTGGAATTTCATTCAAACAAGTGAAACTTTATTCATAATGGAATGAAAAGTTAATAACGTATACGTTTTTTTCTTTAAAAAACTGATGCAACTGGATATAATTTTTCAAACTGTATACGGATTTAAATTTGTACACATGTTTTGATACAGTTTAGGCTGCATTCACATCTCTGTTTTACATTATGGGTGTCAGATCAAGCTGGGGGGGAGGGGCAAGCCGGGCTCTCCTGTACCCCAGCCGGACCAGCGCTGAAATCCATTCCCTTTTAATGAGCCGACCGGAGTCAAACGGTGACTCTGGTCGGCTCATTTTTTACCTGTATCCAATTTTGTGACCGGACCTAAAACTGTAGGGTAGGGGTACCGGAGAGCCCGGTTTGCCCCTCTCCCAGCCGGATCCGGCCCCTGTAATGTAAAACCGAGATGTGAATACAGCCTTAGTCAGGTTGAGGAATCCATTTTTTTTTTTATTTTTTATTTTTATCAAAAACCTGATACAGGAACTGTATTGCAAAAATCATGGTGTGAACCCGGCCTAACCTGTGGCTCTCCAATTGGTATGAAAGTATAACACTCAGCATGTGGTTATTAGTACCAGTTAGGAGTCGTACTCTTGTATCGCTTTCCGCATTTTTTACAGAAATAATAGCACTACATATGATGGAATCCCAAAGGACCTTATTATAAGGAGTATTCCATCATGTCCCAACACTGGTGTGAACATGGCCTTAGACACACTGGGCTGCTCGGTGTGAACCCGGCCTTACTAGTTGTAGTGCTGCAGGTTAATGTTGTGCATTTCAATAACAGGGTATTAATAAATATTGGACTGTATTTGACCAGTGTGTTTGCATATGAAAAATGTGTGTACATAATCTTGTTAGGTTTAAGAAGCTTTAACATTGAAATATTGTAATAAATACACGATTTGCATTGTATCATTCTATATATTTCTAGTTATTTGCCAACAATGTATATTCATCAAATTTGTTCATCTTCTATCTCGCATTGTAAGGTTATTATGTGTCCCTATATACAGTGGAACACAAGACCATGGGGGCTCAACCTCCTACATATCAGGGTGCGGAGCTGTCTATCCCAATAGCCATACACAAAACAGAAAAAAGGTGATATAGTGAAGTGCAATGCACAACTATCAGTAGCAACAATATCCTATATGAATGAATTTGACACTGTAAACATGGAATAGCCATGCAAGTAATAATACAATCTCTGCCCGTCCCTTTCTGAATGGAAAGAGAAGGGGGTAATCTTGGCTAAGAGAAAAAAAAAGTATCAGGCGGTTAAAGGGGTACTCCGGCGGAAATCTCTTCTCCTTCTTCTTCTTCTTCCTTCTTCTTCTTCTTCCTTCTTCTTCTTCCTTCTTCTTCTTCCTTCTTCTTCTTCCTTCTTCTTCTTCCTTCTTCTTCCTTCTTTTTCTTTTTCTTCTGGCTCCAGAAAGTTAAACAGATTTGTAAATTACTTCTATTAAAAATTCTTAATCCTTCCATTACTTTTTAGCGGCTGTATACTACAGAGGAAATTCTTTTCTTTTGGGATTTCTTTTCTGTCACGACTAGAGATGAGCGAACTTACAGTAAATTCGATTCGTCACGAACTTCTCGGCTCAGCAGTTGATGACTTTTCCTGCATAAATTAGTTCAGCTTTCCGGTGGGCTGGAAAAGGTGGATACATTCCTAGGAAAGAGTCTCCTAGGACTGTATCCACCTTTTCTAGCCCACAGGAGCACCTGAAAGCTGAACTCATTTATGCAGGAAAAGTCAGCAACCGCCGAGCTGAGAAGTTTGTGACGAATCGAATTTACTGTAAGTTCGCTCATCTCTAGTCACGACCACAGTGCGCTCTACTGACATCTCTGTCCATTATAGGAACTGTCCAGAGCAGCATTTGTTTTCTATGGGGATTTTCTCCTGCTCTGGACAGTTCCTGACATGGACTGAGGTGTCAGCAGAGAGCACTGTGGTCGTGACAGAAAAGAAATCCAAAAATAAAAGAATTTCCTCTGTAGTATACAGCCGCTAATAAGTACTGGAAGGATTAAGATTTTTTTTAATAGAAGTAATTTACAAATCTGTTTTAACTTTCTGGCATCAGTTGATTTAAAAACATAAAAAGTTTTCCACCGGAAATTAAGGGCAAGAATATAGTCTACATAGATAAATTCCCTTTTATGTTGGTAAATTATATATCTTGGGGTAATAGTCTTATTTAAACATCATTTTCTGATACTGGAATACCTCTTAAAGGGGTACTTCAAACACTTGGAGCAGGGTGCAGGGGTCGTGATGTCGCAGTCACGCCCCTCGTGATGATGACCCCATGCCCCTTCAATGAAAGTCTATGGGAGGTGGCGTGGTGTCTGCCATACCCCCTCCCATAGACTTGCATTGAGGGGTGTGGCTGTGATGTCATGACCCTCACCTCCCACACCCAGAATTCTAAACGAACGGCGGGTCTTGCACAGATGACCACTCTGGATAGGGGATAAGATGTCTAGGTGCGGAATACCCCTTTAAAGGGGTACTCTGCCCCTAGACATCTTATCCCCTATGGAAAGGATAGGGGATAAGATGTCTGATCACGGGGACCCCCGCAATCTCCCTGCAGCATCCAGCATTCGTTTAGAGCGTCAGGTGCAACGTTAGGGGCTCGTGAAGTCATGGCCGTGCCCCCTCAATGCAAGTCTATGGGTCTCTGTGACGCCCCCTCCCATAGACTTGCATTGAGGGGTGTGGCCATGATGTTCACGAGCCTCCGCATCGCCAGTCATCCGGCATGGAGCGAAGTTTGCTCCGTGCACCGGATGTCTGGTGTGCTGTAGCCGAGATCACGAAGGTCCCCAGCCGAGGGACCCCCGATCAGACATCTTACCCCTATCCTTTGGATAGGGGTAAGATGTCTAGGTGCGGAGTACCCCTTTAAGGGTAGGGTCACATGTGGCACACCCGCAGGGGGTTTCCCATAGCTGAAATTCTGTTTGTAGATTTTCTGCAGTGACAAATACGCAAGGGGATTATGTTGCTACCCATTGAACTCGATGGGGTCCGCTTACAGACTTTCTGCTGCGGAAACTCCCTAACAGACAATGGGCAGGTGGAATATCAGCTATGCTGCAGATGTGTTATGTGTAACCCTACACTTAGGATTCAACAAGTCTGATTCTTCTCTCCCCCCATCATCTGTTGGAAGACCCCTATACATATGATTAATATGATTAATATGATTAATATGTATGGGGGATTTAAAGGGGCTTTTCATCTCATTAGCAGATCAGTGCTAGTGCAACTGCTGGGACCCCCGCCGATCCTGAAAATGGGGACCCCGAAATGAATGGTGGAGACAGTGCTTGTGGGGCCATAGTTCCATTCATGGTCTGTCAGTGGTCTCCAGCTGTTGCAAAACTACAATTCCCAAGTCTGCCAGGTGTTACACACCAAACTAGAGATGAGCGAACTTACAGTAAATTTGATGCGTCACGAACTTCTCGGCTCGGCAGTTGATGACTTTTCCTGCATAAATGAGTTCAGCTTTCAGGTGCTCCGGTGGGCTGGAAAAGGTGGAGACTCTTTCCTAGGACTGCATCCACCTTTTCCAGCCCACCGGATCACCTGAAAGCTGAACTAATTTATGCAGGATAAAGTCATCAACTGCCGAGCCGAGAAGTTCGTGAAGAATAGAATTTACTGTAAGTTCGCTCATCTCTACACCAAACGTAAGTATATAGGGTTGTGCTGTGTCTGCCCCAAAGTGTATTTTCTTGCACCTGTTGGGTCACAGTCGCAGCTACTATGAGGTTATGAAAATAATGGGTATAAACATACAAAAAACAAAACCTACACTGGTTTTGGAGCCTTCTTCCGGTACCAATCAGTCCCTGTTTCTATTTCTCTATTTAACGCCTATAATATAGTATAGTGTATATGTATATATATATATATATATATATATATATATATACTTCTCTTTTTCTATCACATTTTTCTGTTTCATATCTCTCATATGTAAGAAGAGCAGACCCCTCCCCCCCAGTCTACTGCCACCTGCTGAGAGAATACCGCATAGCAGCCTTGACGCTATAGAAGACAAGAAACGATAATCTGCGCATGCTTAGCCCTGCAACTCACGTGACTAAAGTGAGGGCGGAAGAGTTTCAGTCTCTAAGGGAGCCGGGCGGAAACAGGAAGTGAACAACCGGTTCCGCCTCCGGTCTTTCTCGCCTATCTGGAAGAAACATGGCGTCGTTTGAGCAGATGAGAGCAAATGTGGGGAAATTACTGCGGGGCATCGACAGGTGATGAGCGGGGTGTAAGGGGCTGGGGGTACGCGGAGTATTGTGGGGGAAGCTGAATGATTGGACATACCGCGCAGGATTGTGGGTAGAGCCTTCTCGGCACGTGATTCTGGATGGCGTGTGACTGCCTGTTATCTTATACAGTTTGTAGATGGCTGCCTCCCTCCCACATGGCGTCCCCACTACCCCTTTTTTTTTTCAAGATCTGTGCTTGCTGTCAGTGAATGAGTATTATGTGTTGAAAACGTGGTTATCCAGGATTAGAAAAAAACAGTGCCACTCTTGTACTCAGGTTGTGTGTGGTATTGCAGCTCAGTTTCATTAATGTGAAGGGCAGAATGTTGTAATACCTCAAACAACCTGAGTACAGGGGCGGTGCTGTTTTTCTAATCCTGGATAACTTCTTTGGGGTGAGTGTACATAACCCTGATTTGAGTCAATCTGTACCAACAAAATCTTAGCTGGTCCTCTCACATTAGGTACTGCACACGTAATCAGAAATGGCAGAATTGTTGTATCCCCAAGATATTACAAGGGAAACATGATGTTGGTTTTACCACGAATTGTGTATTTGTGGAGCTCTATCCTTAAATGGGTACCCCGGCAAAATGTTTTTATTCTTTTTATAGGAGTATGCCCTATCCCAGTGTTTCCCAACCAGGGTGCCTCCAGCTGTTGTAAAACTACAACTCCCAGCTTTCCAGGAGTTGTAGTTTTGCAACAGCGGGAGGCACCCTGGTTGGGAAACACTGCCCTATCCGAAGGATAGGGGATAAGTGTCCAGATTGCGACATGTCTGACCGCTAGGACCCCCCGCGATCTCCTGTATAGGGACCCGGCTCTCCTTCTGTGCGGAGTGTGTCGACCATAGCACGAGGCGATGGCTGAAATGCCCCCTCCATGCAGCTCTATGGGAGAGCCGGAGATTCCAGAGGGCTGCATGAAGGGGGCTTGTCAGCCATCACTTTGTGCGGTGGTAGACACGCCCCGTTCAGAAGGAGAGACGAGGCCCCGTACAGGATATTGTAGGGGTCCCAGTGGTCAGACCTGCTGCAGTCTGACCCTTTCCTCTATCCAAGCGATCTCCTATAATGCTCAGGCTGAATGCATAAAAATATCCTTACTTACCTCCCGCCAGTCCTCCGGTATTGCTGTCCCGGCCTTCTTTGCAATCCTCTTTCTGGTGCCTGACACGCCACTGAGGACAGTGATGTCCCGCCTGAGCCCGTGATTGGCTTAGTGACAACATGACCGCTTGGTCCTGGGCCCACTATGTCACATTGTCACTAAGCCAATTCACTGAGCTGCACTTTGGCATGTCGCCCACCGGGACCAGGAAGAGGGTCACACTGGAGGCCGAGACAGCAATCGCGGATACATTAGGTCAGTGGTCTTCAACCTGCAGACCTCCAGATGTTGCAAAACTACAACTCCCAGCGTGCCCGGACAGCCAACGGCTGTCCGGGCATGCTGGGAGTTGTAGTTTTGCAACATCTGAAGGTCCGCAGGTTGAAGACCACTGCATTAGGGTATTGCATGAGGTAAGTAAAGGTTTATTTAACATAAAGCATGAAAAAAAAATGAATGATGTTTGGTCCTGGCCCATACCCAACCCTGAGAGTCCTATAATGATCACTGCCACTGCTTCTTACAGGGTTTATGGTAGTGTTTCCCAACCAGGGTGCCTCCAGCTGTTACAAAACTACAACTCCTGGCATACTGAGAGTTGGAGTGTGGTAACAGCTGGAGGCACCCTGGTTGGGAACACTGGTTCATGGAGATGTGGCAGAATTTTATCTTGGGTATTGGTAACCTCAAAGGCTCCACCCTCTAGCTCAGGTACAACTTGAAATTACAGATGATCTGGAAGCCATTTTGAAAAGCGGCAGTGGCGGTGATAGGACTCAGGAGGACCCCCAGACAGGCAGGGGGAGAGTAGCGGGCGGCAGCAGTCTATGGCACCGCAAAAGCCGATGCAGTTCATTGATTTTAAGCGCCCACTTTAAATCAATGATCTGCAGCGGTGTCGCGGGGGGATAAATAGCCGATAACTTATACCGGCATATCAGTATAAGTTATCGGCTATCGGCCCTAACCTCCACCGATTATCGGCCCTAAAAAAACGATATTGGTCGATCCCTACTGCGCTCAGTAAAGTTCTTTTGCACTAGTCGAGTTTATCAGAAAAAGGAGCTTGGTAAGGTTGTCTAGGCAACTGTACCGCCAGCGTGGCCCGTGTTTCCCAACACTGAAACTTAAAGGGGTACTCCGCTGCTCAGCGCAGTACCCCTTTAAGATTGTGCTGCCTCACAACTTTGGACTTAAACATTATTCTATACCTATTGTAAATCTTTCTGGCAAAAGGATGAAATGACTGTACGCCAACTCTTTTTTTTTTTCCTCTTATAGGTACAATCCAGAAAATTTGTCCACGTTAGAACGTTATGTGGAGACTCAGGCTAAGGAGAATGCCTATGACTTGGAAGCAAATCTGGCTGTACTAAAACTGTAAGTGCCTTGTGAATGTCACTAATTATTTACTGTGCATTTAAAGGGGAACCCCGGTACATAAGTGCTTATCCTCTATCCACATGATGGGGGATGAGTGTCTGACTGTGGCGGGGGGGGGGGGGTTAACCATGGCACAAAGTGGTGGCAGACGCATCCCTCCATGTATCTCTATAGGGTTTTCCATAGAAATACATGGAGGGGCATGTCGAGCACTTTGTGCCATGGTCGCCAGTAATCTGCGCATGGAGCGGAGGTCTCTTCATGGGTGCTGGGCAGTACGAAAATGTCCAAACTATTAAAATGTTAATGATCCGGTAGGGTGAATGGTGTGAACATAAAAATACCTAATTCCAAAAAGAGCTTAAAAAGTCACACTCAAAAGTGGTATTGATAAAAACAAGAGCACAGTGCAAAAAAAATAAGCCCCCATAAATCCCCGTATACAGAAAATTAAGTGATAGAAGTCAGAATAGGACAATTGTGAACATGCTTATTTTCTATTTTAAATTTCCCCCTCCCCCAAAAAATAATAATTTTTATTAAGCCGTACGTTTTATTGTAAATTGAAAGTTGTCATTACAAAGTACAATTGGTCCAGCAAAAAACAAGCCTCATATGGGTTTGTGGATTGAAAAAAATAAGTTATGTCTCTTCAAAGGTTGGGGCGGAAAAAATGTAAGCACAAAAATTAAAATAGGCTGTATTATGGGTTATGCTGGTAGACATGGTATATGTTTGCATTTCATTGTGAGTTTTCAATGTATTGTCAATGCCTTATGATATATTATCAGGTTACTTTACGTCTACGTAATCTTGAATTTGATTGTTTTTTTTTTTTTTTCCTTGCAGCTATCAGTTCAATCCAGCTTTCTTCCAGACCACAGTCACCGCTCAGATCCTACTCAAAGCGCTGACCAACCTTCCCCATACAGACTTCACTCTGTGCAAATGTATGATCGACCAGACTCACGTATCCTTGTGCTACATGATGATCTACATCAAGTTCAGGACTATTTGGGGGGGGGGGGGAGAGAAGTGTTTTTTTTATTTTCTCAGGCCCAGGCAGAATTAAGCATTTTATACCAATGTCAGAATACTCTTTTAAAGGGGAATTCCTTTACTTATCAGCTGCTGTATACTACAGATATATTACAGAGACATTTGTGAAGTTCTTTTCAGTCTGACCACACTGCTCTATACTGACACCTCTGTCCTTGTCAGGAACTGTCCAGAGCAGGAGAGGTTTTCTATGGGGATTTGCTTGTACTCTGTGGACAGTTCCTGACATGGACAGAGGTGTCAGCAGAGAGCACTGTGGTCAGACTGGAAAGAACTGCATAATTTTCTCTCTAGTATACAGCAGCTAAGTACTGGAAGGGTTAAGATTTTGAAATGGAAGTAATTTTACAAATCTGTTTAACTTTCTGGCACTAGTTGTTTGAAAACATTTGTTTTCCACCGGAGTACCCCTTTCAGACAGTAACACAGTTGCAGTATTTTTAGCCAAAACCAGGACTGGAACCGGCACAGAGAAGAATTACCATGGAAAGATTTCTGTGTTTTGGACACACTCCTGGTTTTGGCTTAAACGGGTAATCAGCCCCTACACATCTTAAGATGTCAGATCACCAGTGTCGCGCCGCTGGGGACCCCTGGGATCTCGGCTGCGGCACCCCGCTATCATTATTGTACATAGCAGACTCGCTCCGTGCGTAATGACGGGCAATACAGGGGCCGGAGCATCGTTACGTCATGGCTCTGCCCCCTCGTGACGTAACGGCTTGCCCCCTCAAAACAAGTCTATGGGAGGGGGCATGCCGTCACGAGGGGCAGAGCTGTGACATCACGATGCTCCGGCCCCTGTAGCGCTGGTCATTACGCAGGGAGCGAGTCTGCTATGTGCAGTAATGATAGCGGGGAGCCACAGCCGAGATCCCAGGGGTCCCCAGCAGCGGGCCCCCTGCGATCTGACAGCTTATCCCCTATCCTTTGGATAGGGGATAAGATGTCTAGGGGCGGAGTACCCCTTTTCAAATGCTACATGTAAACCCAGCCTTAAGGGAATCATGCTAGGCTCTCAATTTCCCTTTTTGTGGGGCAAATTTATTAAATGCACATATCTCGGTCGCTCTTTATTGGGGGACAAAAAGACCATGGGTATATGCTCGTGCTGACACTAGGAAAAAAAAGTTGCCTTTTCCCTGGCAGGATATACCCACCCACCACTGGCAGTGAGGTAATCAGTTTTAGCTAGTGTCAGTAGGAGGCAAGACAAAGGTGGTTTGGGAGCTCCCCAGACCTGCTTTTTTTTTTTTTTCTTATTATTATTTTCTAGTAAGGGATGTTTAGTTAGGTTTTTATATCCTTTTTGTTACCTTTTTTTCAGGTGGGGGATCTCGAGCATGGCGCTACCTGTTCCCCCATATGCGACAAAGGGGCACGGAACAGAAGAGTATGAGCCCGTCAACCCCTTATCGCCAACCGCCACAAACGAGCAGTAGTATGCACAGAGAGCCGCCATCGCATCACCTCTGCGCCTGGGTCTGCTGTGCGGACTCAGCAGGTGTGCGCATCGTGGGTGTTCAGTTGGCGGGAGTTCAGCAGGTTATGGCGGCACCTTCTTCCCCTGAACCAGCTCACAAACCGGGCTGTCAGACTGCCGTGTACTTCTCTCAGTGGCATCTGCAGGGGTGGGAGGGTTGTTTTCGGTGGCCGCTAGGTAGGCAGAGTGGCTTAGTTACCCTCCGATGCAGCAGCCGGCGGGTGCTCTTCCAGGCCCACTCTTGTCCCCTGGCTCAGAGCCATGCGGCGGCTTGGCAGGCGCTGAGCTGTTGACGCTCCAAGGAATGTGCTTTATATAAGCATCCTTACATCAGGGGCATGCTTTGGGCGTTCTAGTCCATCTCACTTAGGGGACCACATGGGCAGTATCAGCGCAGTGCCTTGCTCCCCACGCTTCCTTCCTGCCATTAAAAAAACAAAAAACTGGTCACTCAGACCATTTGGTGGCATTTGGCACCCTCTTGTGGCCAATAATTGTATTGTGCCCTTGTTTTTCATTGCTTCTTGTGAGCTCCCCCTTGTGGCAACCATGCGCCTTTGTAGCCTTGGTCTGTCTTGTTTGTTTTTATTAGTTTAATATCTGCAGGGTCCCTTTTTAGGGACTGTATTGGGGGCTGCTTTATTTGCTTCTCACCCTGGGTGACCTACTGCGCAGTGCTAGGTGCAGAGAGCGCGCTTCCTCTCTGCACCTAGTATCGAGAGCTAACCTGATTGCGCGCTGCTCTGCGCAGGCGCACTGAGGAGGAAGACGGAGGCGGGAGCGAGCGCTTGATGGATGACACACAGCAGCGCACAGGTTAGATTAGCTGAAGGGTGCATGCGCTGGGACCTGTGTCAATCACACAGAGGTCCCAGCGCAGACATACGGGGTAGGCGTGGGGGCGGCGGGGCATCGCGTACCTTGCGCCACGCCTATCCGATTTTCAGTGGCTTTGAATAAAAGCCTTTTTTTCAGTCATGAAAGCCGCCAAATTTCAGGTAAAAATATTGCTATACCAACCACCTGCACACAGTACAAAGGCTGAGTGCAGATTATTGCACCAAAATGTCATGACAGTTGCGCTTTAATTTCCCAGTCTTTCTATTTTTTTATATACATCCTGCTCATATAAGTTCTTTTTATGTGTGAAAAGACCTTTTTGCACAACGCATCCATAATGTTCTTATACAGCACCCCAACTTCCATAGCAAGTCCTATAGTCAGTACAGGGAGGAATAGTTGGTATATAATGGTAGTGTTAACCAAATTCATGAATATGGATACCTGGTGCATATGTTTATGCCAGTGTTTTTCAACCAGGGCGCCTCCAGCTGTTGCAAAACTACAGCTCCCAGCATGCCCGGACAGCCGTTGGCTGTCCGGGCATGCTGGGAATTGTAGTTTTGCAACAGCTGGAGGCACCCTGGTTGAAAAACACAGATTTAAGCTGTGGATGATATCTGAACCAGAAGTTAACCTTGTTCAATTCTGGTGACATGTTTCTGTGCTGTGTTGTTCTTTTCCTTAATATATAATCTCACAGCAAGAAGAACGTCCAATCAGACAGATCCTGTACTTGGGGGATCTTCTAGAGACCTGTCACTTCCAGGCTTTTTGGGTAAGTGTCCTCTTTCTGGTAATGCTGTAGATTATAAGAAGCTGATGTAAATGACACCCCCCCCCCCCCCCCCCCCCTCATCTCTGCTCCTTCTCACTTTGATGTCTCCACAGCAAGCGTTGGACGAAAATCTCGATCTTCTTGACGGTATAGCAGGGTTTGAGGATTCCGTTAGAAAATGTAAGTGTTGTTAACATCTACCTGTATTTTTTTAATCTAAATAGTAACAAAACTGTGCGCTAGTGCCTCCTAGTGGTGACTGCATACAGGGAGAATTTTATCATTTGGAGGGTGTTTCACCTTTGAGCATCTTGTGACATATCCCTGAGGATTGGAAAACTGTATGAAGAGGACTTTTGCCATTCACAGCATTGTGTCTGTAATGTACATACATTTACAATTGGTCACTACTGTGACCACTAAATCCTAAATTTACCATCCACCAAATTATATAAAACTAAACGTACTAAAACTGTCTTGTGGCTGCATTCCACTTCCTACCTACAGTGCATAGTGAAAGTATTTGGCCACCTTGAACTTTTCGACCTTTTGCCACATTTCAGGCTTCAAACATAAAGATATGAAACTGTAATTTTTTGTGAAGAATCAACAACAAGTGGGACACAATCATGAAGTGGAACAAAATTTATTGGATATTTCCAACTTTTTTAACAAATAGAAAACTGAAAAATTGGGCGTGCAAAATTATTTAGCCCCCTTAAGTTAATACTTTGTAGCGCCACCTTTTGCTGCGATTACAGCTGTAAGTCGCTTGGGGTATGTCTCTATCAGTTTTGCACATAGAGAGACTGAAATTTTTGCCCATTCCTCCTTGCAAAAGAGCTGGAGCTCAGTGAGGTTGGATGGAGAGCATTTGTGAACAGCTGGAGCTCAGTGAGGTTGGATGGAGAGCGTTTGTGAACAGCTGGAGCTCAGTGAGGTTGGATGGAGAGCATTTGTGAACAGCTGGAGCTCAGTGAGGTTGGATGGAGAGCGTTTGTGAACAGCTGGAGCTCAGTGAGGTTGGATGGAGAGCGTTTGTGAACAGCTGGAGCTCAGTGAGGTTGGATGGAGAGCGTTTGTGAACAGCTGGAGCTCAGTGAGGTTGGATGGAGAGTGTTTGTGAACAGCTCGAGCTCAGTGAGGTTGGATGGAGAGCGTTTGTGAACAGCTCGAGCTCAGTGAGGTTGGACGGAGAGCGTTTGTGAACAGCTGGAGCTCAGTGAGGTTGGATGGAGAGCGTTTGTGAACAGCTGGAGCTCAGTGAGGTTGGATGGAGAGTGTTTGTGAACAGCTGGAGCTCAGTGAGGTTGGATGGAGAGCGTTTGTGAACAGCTGGAGCTCAGTGAGGTTGGATGGAGAGTGTTTGTGAACAGCTCGAGCTCAGTGAGGTTGGATGGAGAGCGTTTGTGAACAGCTGGAGCTCAGTGAGGTTGGATGGAGAGCGTTTGTGAACAGCTGGAGCTCAGTGAGGTTGGATGGAGAGCGTTTGTGAACAGCTGGAGCTCAGTGAGGTTGGATGGAGAGCGTTTGTGAACAGCTGGAGCTCAGTGAGGTTGGGTGGAGAGCGTTTGTGAACAGCTGGAGCTCAGTGAGGTTGGATGGAGAGTGTTTGTGAACAGCTGGAGCTAAGTGAGGTTGGATGGAGAGCATTTGTGAACAGCAGTTTTCAGTTCTTTCCACAGATTCCCGATTGGATTCAGGTCTGGACTTTGACTTGGCCATTCTAACACCTGGATATGTTTATTTGTGAACCATTCCATTGTAGATTTTGCTTTATGTTTTGGATCATTGTCTTGTTGGACAAATCTCCGTCCCAGTCTCAGGTCTTTTGCAGACTCCATCAGGTTTTCTTCCAGAATGGTCCTGTATTTGGCTCCATCCATCTTCCCATCAATTTTAACTATCTTCCCTGTCCCTGCTGAAGAAAAGCCCAAACCATGATGCTGCCACCACCATGTTTGACAGTGGGGATGGTGTGTTCAGGGTGATGAGCTGTGTTGCTTTTACGCCAAACATAAAGTTTTGCATTGTTACCAAAAAGTTGGATTTTGGTTTCATCTGACCAGAGCACCTTCTTCCACATGTTTGGTGTGTCTCCCAGGTGGCTTATGGCAAACTTTAAACAACACTTTTTATGGATATCTTTAAGAAATGGCTTTCTTCTTGCCACTCTTCCATAAAGGCCAGATTTGTGCAGTACACGACTGATTGTTTTCCTATGGACAGAGTCTCCCATCTCAGCTGTAGATCTCTGCAGTTCATCCAGAGTGATCATGGGCCTCTTGGCTGCATCTCTGATCAGTCTTCTCCTTGTAGGAGCTGAAAGTTTAGAGGGACAGTCAGGTCTTTGTAGATTTGCAGTGGTCTGATACTCCTTGCATTTCAATATTATCGCTTGCACAGTGCTCAATGGGATGTTTAAAGCTTGGGAAATCTTTTTGTATCCAAATCCGGCTTTAAACTTCTCCACAACAGTATCTCGGACCTGTCTGGTGTGTTCCTTGTTCTTCATGATGCTCTCTGCACTTTAAACAGACCTCTGAGACTATCACAGTGCAGGTGCATTTATACGGAGACTTGATTACACACAGGTGGATTCTATTTATCATCATTAGTCATTTAGGTCAACATTGGATCATTCAGAGATCCTCACTGAACTTCTGGAGAGAGTTTGCTGCACAATTTTTCAGTTTTTTATTTAACAAAGTTGGAAACATCCAATACATTTTGTTCCACTTCATGATTGTGTCCCACTTGTTGTTGATTCTTCACAAAAAATTACAGTTTTATATCTTTGTTTGAAGCCTGAAATGTGGCAAAAGGTCAAAGTTCAAGGGGGCCGAATACTTTCACTATGCACTGTAGCTGTTGTCTTTAGAGTGTTGGTGGAATTTTTAAAATCACTGACACATAGCCAGTCTGACGTTTCACCACATCAGTTGCTTTGTCAAGGAGTAGGGGCAAATCCCCATTTGTACAATAATTTATCAGCTGCTGAAGTTGAGTTGTTGTTTTCTGTCTGTCCACAGTGCTCTCTGCTGACACCTTTGTCTGTCTCAGGAACTGTCCAGAGCAGGAGCAAATCCCCATAGCAAACCTCTCCTGCTCTGGTCAGTTCCTGAAACAGACAGAGGTGTCAGCAGAGAGCACTATGGCCAGACAGAAAAGAAAAACTCAACTTCGGCAGCTAAGTATTGGAAGGATGAAGATTTTTCAATAGAAGCAATGTACAAATCTGTTTAACTTTCTGGAGCCAGTTGATAAGAACATTTTTTTTCACTTGAATACCCCTTTTAAGGGTCAGCTCTCTGTGATGTGATGCCTTTATAAGGTCTCCATGTCTGTCATCATTGATCTGCTATTTCAGCCTGTGCTAGCAGATCACAGATTAAATCACTGTATTATGTAGCTATTATATCGATTCGCATGAGCAAAAAAGGGAGGCTGAAAATAGTCTTAAAAAATGTGTGTGTAATATATATATTAATATATGTATACTTTATATTCAAATCACTTAAAAAATATAAACTCTTAAGTTAAATTAAGTTGTGTAAACTGTTAAGGGGGTGCTCTGGTGGAAAATAAATGCTGACACTTCTGTCCATGTCAGGAACTGTCCAGAGTTGGAGGAATCCTCATAGCAAACCTCTCCTGCTCTGGACGGTTCCTGACATGAACAGAGGTGTCAGCAGAGAGCACTGTGGTCAGACAGAAAATAAATTCAATAAGAAAATCACTTCCTGTGGAGCATACAGCAGCTAAGTACTGGACGGATTATGATTTTATAATAGAAGTGATTTACAAATCTGTTTAACTTTCTGGCACCAGTTGATGTTTAAAAGAAAAAGTTTGACCTGTGTGGTAATCGGAGACAAAAATACCAAATACCCAAATTTGTTATTATTTGGTCTCATCACATTTTAGAACAAATCTGAAACCCTTGTACTGTTCTCAGTTTCTCATTTTCTTTCTTTTAGTTATCTGCCATGTTGTAGGGATCACCTACCAACACATTGACCGGTGGCTTTTGGCTGAGATGCTCGGAGACTTATCAGGTATGAAAAATGTCAGCACTTAATTGAAGAGGGAAAAAAACCCTGTGATGAGTGTTGTTCATCTCCAAATTATCCTTTGTGTATTGTAATAAGGAATCCTGCTGCATGCTATATACAAGGATTGGTGTTTCAAAGGTTACAAAAGGAGAAATTAGAGCTCCCATAGCAAATATTTAGTAAAGGAGTATGGAGAAATGTTTTCTTCTACATGCCATATACTTATAGTAACACCTGACACATCTGATGTCCAGTGATACCTGCTGTTTCTGCAATAAAGCAGACTCTTTTTTTTTTTTTCAATCTCTTAAAGGGAATGTCACTTATTTTTTTTAAATATATTAATAAAATTGTGATGTAACACTAGTTAAGTTTAATTGTGTATGTAACGTATTTTACATTTTATTTATTTATTTATAATGTTTGTACTAGGGGCTGCCATTACCTAGGTCAGTGGTCTCCACCCTGCGGACCTCCAGATGTTGCAAAACTACAACTCCCAGCATGCCCGGACAGCCGTTGGCTGTCCGGGCATGCTGAGAGTTTAGTTTTGCAACATCTGGAGGTCCGCAGGGTGGAGACCACTGACCTAGAGCATCTGTGATGACGTCACTTAACACTTTCACAGATGCTCTACGACAGTCCCTGGGCATAGGAAAGTCCAGACGGAGTGCGTCTAATAGGGGAACATTAGGGACTAACATGCTGTGTTCAGCGCAGAACACAGCAGGTGTCCGTCACGAGAGGGAGCAGCGCCATGTTATTAAAGTCCGGAAGCAGCTGCTCCTGTGGGCAGCTAAGCCACGGGTAGCCGACAGCCCGGTGACCACCCTCACACAATCTATTTCTTCCCTTCTCGTCGTCCTCCATACCACCCCCATCCTGCTCACCTCCCGGCCTCAGCTTCTATGAAGTTCCTCCTGCGTCTGTCTCCCTCCCCTCGGTATTCTGACTTCACTGTTTCTGCAATCATTCAGCCAGCTCGCAGTGTGATGTCATCAGCGAGTGCCACTCTCACGGCCAGGGTAGTGAACGGCCGGCTGTATGATTAATTGCCTCCTCTCTTGCAGAAACTTCACTGAAGCTGAATCCAGGAGGTGAGAAGGACGAGGAGGGAGGAGGATTGGTGAGAGCAGTGTTTCCAACTGCAAAACTAAAACTCCCCAGCATGCCCAGACAGCAAAAGTCTGTCTGGGCATGCTGGGATTTGTAGTTTTGCAACATCCTGGTTGAAAACACTGCTTCACAGTGCATCCCTCCATACCAGTGTTTCCCAACCAGGATGTTGCGCTACAACTCCCAGCATGCCCAGAGAGCTTGTAGGTATCTGGGAGTTGTAGTTTAGAAACAAGGTTCTCCAGCTGTTGCTAAATTACAACTCCCATCATTCCCAGACAGCCAAAGCCTGTCTGTTAATGATGGGGATGTAGTTAAGCAACAGCTGGAGGCTCCCTGTTTGGAAACCCTGCTTTATGGGCAGGGAGAGTGCCATAAATGTGCTAACCAATCTTTTGTGTGTGTTTTTTTTGTTTTTTTTGTTTTGTTTTTCCCCCCCTCTCATTTCAGATCCGTGTATGCAGAGGACTACTTCAGATTCGGTGGACTGTTTACTAATAATAAAATGGTTAGCAAGGGCTAAATTTACTTTACTAGGCTTAGTAGTGGAATCTTAGACGGAATCCATTACTTAACCAGGGCTTAGTGTTAGCCCCAAAAACAGCTAGCACTAACCCCCTAATTACCCGCCGCCACATGGGTGTGGGGGAAGAGCTGGTACCAACAGACCCCGGAGCATCAAAAAAAATGGCCCGCTTGGACCTAGGCGGTAACAGGCCAGTAACAATGGTCCTCACCCCCCTGTAAACGTCAGGCTGTTGCTGTTTGGTTGTTATCTGACTAAGAATAAAAATATGGGGAACCACACATGTAGCTTTTTTTAATTTAATTATTTGTGCAAAAATGTGTGTGTTTCCCCATATTTACATTCTCAGCCAGATACCAACCAAGCAGCAACAGCCTGACGTTACCAGGGTGGGCGAGGACCATTGCTACTGGCTCTCCCCAGCCTAAATAACACCAGCCTGTTACCGCCTAGGCACAAGAGCGCCATTTTTGATGCTCAAGGCCTGTTAGTATCGTCTCTTCCCAGTATCGCTGTGGCGGTGGATACTGGGGTAATAAATGTGGTTTAGCGATAGCTGTAGTTGGGGATAACGCTAAGCCCCGGCTTGGTAATGGATTCCATCTATAAGACAGCTTCCACTACTAAGCCTGTAAAGTGAATGAAAAAAAACACGTTTTGAAACATTTTATTTAAAAAAAACACTCCCCCAAAGCCCTCGTTAACCATTTTATTATTAGTAACAAAAAAAAAACATTGGTCATTGTGGTGGGGCCCACCGAATTCAAATTAGTCCTATGCATACACAGATCTGAAATGAGAAGGAAAAACTTAGAGAGAAAAATGTGGTAAAAATATATATATATTTTAATGTGGTGTGTGTGTGTATATATATAATGTGTGTGTGTGTGTGTGTATATATATGCATGTGTTTGTGTGTGTGTGTGTGTGTATGTATGTATGTATGTATGTGTATATATATATATATGTATGTATGTATGTGTATATATATATATATATATATATATATATATATATATATATATATATATATATATATATATATATATATATATATATATATATATATATATATATATATATATATATATATATATAATTTTTTTTTATTATTAGGGATCCACAATATATGGCAATCCCAATTGAATCGCGATAATTGGGGATTGCCAATTATGGCCACTGTGCGGCCGACTGTCTCTCCTCCTAGCACCTAGCATTGCCCAGTGCTAGGAGGAGGTTAACCCCACCACGGCTGGTCGCCGTTAATAAACGGCACAGTCGTGTGGTGGGTGTATGAAGCGAGCTCATGAGCCGAGTGATGTCCGGCATTAACCCTTTAGACGTGCCGCAATCAAAGTTAATTGTGGTTTCTAAAATGCCGAAGTGACTGCCGGTAGCTTTGTGGAGCTAATTGGGGCACCCATGGCAAAATGCCGCCGGGTCCCAATCAGCTGAGAGGACAGCGGGGGTTCCCTACCTTCGTCCGTCCTGTCTGATCAACGCTCCATAGATGCAGGCAGCCTGTAGTAATGGAGCGCTGATAGCATTGATCAGTGTCTGCAATCACAAGAATGCAAGTAATGGTCCCCATGGCAGTGGAGGGGCCGAGCCTGGCCATGCTGCATGGGAGCTTAGCTTACCGCTGTGCGGACCACTGTTTCATAGCAAAATTTTGCAAAGGCTGCATCGACATATCGCAATCCCCAATTATCGTGATTCAATTGGAATTGCGATACATCGTGGAGCTCTAATATATGTATGTTTATATTTGTGTGTGTGTGTGTGTATGTATATGTGTAAAATATATATATATATATATATATATATATATATATATATATAATATACACACACACACACTATATCTCCAATTTTTAACACAGCTGCGACGTTGGAGCAGGAAAGTGTGTGAGAGAATTTTGGTAGTCTATACTTTACCATTCTTCAATCGCCAACAAAATGGCTCTGCCTAGTGGAATTGAAAAGACTACAAATTCCCCCCCCCCCCCCCCCTTTTTTTTTTTTTTTTGCATACAGACACAAGAGGAAGGTGTAGACGAGCAAGACCACATTTTGCAGGCAGGTCCCTTGTTTTCCCCAGATTCCTCATGGTCGCTCCCTCTGCTGGTGAAGAGTGGGAAATATGACAAGTTCTTAAACACTTTTGGCAGGTCTATCAGACATGTCAAAAGTGGTTGATCACACCAGGTATCACCCCTGAGACCTGCTGTGATGAAGTTATTAGCCAGGGAAGCAGGTGGCATTGCGCTCCGCTCCAAGGCAAACAGGACAGTCTGTTATTTTTTTGGCATAGAAGTCTATGCAGAGGAATGTACGGATCTCTTGGCCGGCCAGGGAGTGTAGCACATTACTGCTCTCTTCCCTGGCTAATAATTCACGATCAGAGTGTCTTGTGGGTAACACCTGGTGTGGTCAACAACTTTTGACATGTCTGATCGACATGTCAAGTGTTTTTTTATTGACCGTAACGCTTTAAGGTATAAACACGTGGGGGGAGATTTATTAAGACCTTTGCAGAGAAAGTTGACCAGATGCCCATTGCAACCTCTTTCATTTTATAAAAAGGCCAATGAAAGATGAAAGCGATCTGATTGGTTGCTATGGGCATCTGGTCCGCTTTCCCTCTGTACAGGTTTTGATAAATCTCCTCCATCGTGTTTGCATTAACATGTACTAAAAAAACTACAGATTTCTGTATTTCCTGTCTTCATTGCTTCCTCTCTCCCAGAACCCCAACTCAGAGTCTGGATGAGCAAATATGGCTGGACAGAAGCAGAAAACGGCAAGATCTTCATCTGCAACCAGGAAGAGAACATCAAACCCAAAAATATTGTGGAGAAGATTGATTTTGACAGTAAGTCTTTGATAATCAGCAGCAGTTATTATCTAAGATAATGTCTAGAATCCAGTAGAAAAGCAGCACAACCCGGAGGACAGGTTAAAGTGCAGGTGTAGGAGCCTTGGTCGGAGAATCGCCATTTAATACCACAACTCCAGTGTGAACAGAGGTTTATTCCATTAAATGTAAAATTTGTGACGTTTTTGTTTCTCTCCGGAAAAAGGTTTTAGAAGAGAACTGAAACGTCACAATTTTACATTTCAGGAAATTTAATTGTCTACCTTTTTTTTTATTTTATTTTTTGTGTTGCTAAATTATTTTTGTAAGGTAATATCTAGATCAATTCAAGCTTGCGATTTATGCATGAAGCCTTTTCACATGTTCTAGTACAGACGTTTTGGAGCTGGATAGGAAAAGGTTGTAGGACATAGTTTTGTGTCTGATGTTAAAACTGTAACACTGGATGCTATAAATCCTTCCATTGGGACTGTTGTGGCATCAGTTTCCTTCTGGCATTTTACTACCACTCTGGAGGGAAACAGCCAGACTGGCAACTATGTATGAAAGAGCCCATACATAACAAGACAACTGTGTCTGTAAAGGCCATTTTTCATGAGACGATTATTAGTAAAATAAGCATTACTAGGAACTCTGTCCTAATATTCGGCTCTTTGGCCAGCGATCAGCTGATTAAAGGGGTACTCCGGTGAAAACCTTTTTTTTTTTTTTTTTTTTTTTTCATTATTTTTTAAATCAACTGGTGCCAGAAAGTTAAACAGATTTGTAAATTACTTCTATTAAAAATCTTAATCCTTCCAGTACTTATTAGCTGCTGGATACTACAGTGGAAATTCTTTTCCGTTTGAAACACAGAGCTCTCTGCTGACATCATGAGCACAGTGCTCTCTGCTGACATCTCTGTCCATTTTAGGAACTGTCCAGAGTAAAAGGAAATCCCCATAGCAAACATATGCTGTTCTGGACAGTTCCTAAAATGGACAGATGTCAGCAGAGAGCACTGTGCTCATAATGTCAGCAGAGAGCACTGTGTTTCAAAAAGAATTTCCGCTGTAGTATTCAGCAGCTAATAAGTACAGGAAGGATTAAGATTTTTTAATAGAAGTAATTTACAAATCTGTTTAACTTTCTGGCACCAGTTGATTTAAAAAAAAAAAAAAAGTTTTTCACCGGAGTGCCCCTTTAACTGCTCATTTTTTCAGCTAATTGAATCTTTTGTGCAGCCATTTAAATTATCATTGTTTGCCCTGTGTAAACAGCCAATATGTGGCAGACAGTGATAGATTTAAAGGGCTGCGCGATTGGTTGGGCCTTGTGAAGACGAGTGCTGATCAGAGATCGGTGCTTTTGATTGGTGCAGTGTTGGCTAGTGTATAAGGTCCTTAAAAGGGGTACTCCGCTGCTCACTGTTTGGAACAAACTGCTCCGAACACTGGAGCTGGCGCCGGGAGCTCGTGACGTCATGCCCTGCCCCCTCAATGCAAGTCTATGGGAGGGGGCGGGGCGCTGTCCTGCCCCCTCCCATAGACTTGCACTGAGGGGGTGGGTGTGACGTCACGATCTCCCATCGCCGGCTCAGCTTTCGGAGCATTTTGTACCAAATGCTAAGCAGTGGAGTACCCCTTTAAGGCTTTGAATTCAGTAAGGTTGCTGGAATAACTTAGGAAGACTGCTCATGGAATTATCCATCTACACAGTGTAATAGTGTATTTTTTTTTTCTATTTTTACACAGGTGTCTCTGGAATCATGGCATCTTCTCAATGACATTCTTAAGGAAGAGAATAAACTTTATTTTATGTACAGACCAAATGTTACAACTGGTGAATAAATGCGATGAACTAATCCAGTCTTGTCATAATCTTCTCTTTAAAGCCAGAAGGTAAAGCTGTAACTAGCTTTTTAAGGTTCAGCACCATCAGCGTATGTGTACATTGTATACACCATTCCTATTGAGACACACCATTGATTGTTGAACTACACGCAGAGAATATCAGGAACCATGTCAATCCTTGTTGGTGGGAAGGTTTTGACCAGTATGAATGTTGTATGGTGGGGCTGTAATAATGAAGAGACAGAAATTCATCTAATTCTTACCCCCAGCAGGGCTTTCCCTCTTATTTATGGCCTCCATCATGACTCCGTCTCATAACTGGACTCTCCTCTCCATTTTTTCCTAATCCCGACACTGTCTGCAGGCACAAGGAACCTAAGACTCAAGGTGACCCAACAAAGATGAATACCTGACGGCCCGGCCAACCATTTAATGTGTAACCCCAATTAGAACACATTTATTTGAGCCATGTATACAGGAAGTCATAAGCCACAGTTTTTGGCCAAACTATCTAATGTGTAATGTCAGCCCAAATTGTGTTATTTCTGCAGTAGGCAGGGTGATGCATTAGTCTAGATCAGTCTCCATCACTTTTTATAGGAAGGGTCATCAGTTTTATGAATTTTTTTATGTATTTTTTTTCTAATTTTCCATTTTACTGTCTCTATTTCAAAATATTTCCTTACAAATTACAGTAGTAGGGTGCAGCTCACTATACTGTTTTATAGGTGAAGTTACTGTGAAAATAGTAACCTCCGCTATATTTTTACTTTTATATATCTGTATAATAAATATCTATTACATAGTATAACTTAGAGGGCTGTCCGGTATATTTTTATATTTCAACATAATCATGAAATTGCAGTTTCCATTCTGGTCGCTAGGCCTAAAACAAGATGAGACTTCCTCTACTTACAGGGGGAATACAGACCCTTCTCCCTTCTAATTTAATCTGGGACTGCTAGGATCCAGCAGGTATAAAGCTGTATACGACGCATGCCTTGAGCACTTTGTATCGGAAAGGACGGGGTAATAGTAAACAGTCTCTATCTGAAGAATCCTACTAACAGCTGGTTCTCCCCTCCTTCAGCTGTACAGTTTTTTTGAATGTGGTCTTAGGCTATGTGCACATTTAGTTTGTTTCCTTTTTTTATTTTTTAGGATGAAAAACGCCTATTTTACAGGCAAGACACTTGTAATACTTTCAGATGTTAGTCTTTCATTTTGAAAAGTTTTTCTTGCTTTCTCAGCCTTAACATTTTTCTTTGTTTTTACATTTTTGGGTTCTAGAAAAAAACTATAGCACACAAAGGGAAATGGTTATGTATTTACAAATGTATTTTTGAACATTTTGGGATGTAAATGTTCACATCCATAAATGCATGTAAAAGTCCCTTGTACTGTAAGGGCTTCTTCACACTGAGGAAATTCCTCAGTGGATCCACACTGTTCAAAATTATCTGGAAGCGGTGCTTATGTCTGTGACAATTCGCCATGGACGTGAGTGCCGTCTCATTGATAAACTGTCCTTAACATGCTCAATCTTCCGTTGGAAGTTTCGCTGTGTGAACTAAGTAGCAGAATTCCCATTGAAATCAATAGGAAGCTGTTGCAAAATGCAATTCTTTGGACATTTTGCACATATTTTCTGTAGTGTGGATTTATATTACTGATATCCTCTTATGTAGCAGAGGAGCCATTGCTCCTCTGAAGACCAGTATTACAACCACAGCACCCTTTATTCATACACCCCTGAATAAGACTGAATTATGCCCTCAATGATGTAATATCACATTGATAAATACATTGTCCATGAGTCTAATTCGAGGAAGTTAGGTTAGCCTGTCCCACCACAGACAGAAGCAGCTGATACCTTCTGCATACTCTTATCTAGCAAGGGCAAGAGGTTACCGAAAACATAGTCCTGTACTTCCGGGGTAACTGGATACTGGAAATTTGAAGGTAAAAACCACCTGTATCTGGAACTCCTGCCCCTATGGTAAGGGAAGAAGGGTCAAGAGGCATAAGAGCTGATTTGTCCTAGTTGTAGTGGGAAACAGCTGGAGGGACACTGAATAGGTGAACTAAGGGGGAGTGGGTTGAGCGGGCCGGGGGGTTGCGGGCTGCTGTCACTGTTCTTTTGCTGAGGGGGGTGGTTGTGGGCTGCAGGCTGCTGTCACTGTTCTTTTGCCGGGGGTGGGTGGGTTGTGGGCTGCTGTGACTGTTCTTCTGCCGGGGAGTGGGTTGAGGGGCGCGACAGGGTGGGGGGGGGGGGGGCGGGGCGGGCTACGCGGCGGGGAGCGGTATGTGTGGCCATCACAGATCCGGTGTTCACCTATACAGGGTGCCTCCAGTTGTTTCCCCACTACAACTCCCAGCATGCCCTGACAGCCAATAGATGTCAGGGCAAGCTGGGAGTTGCAGTGGGGAAACAGCTGGAGGCACCCTGTATAGGTGAACTACGGGCGGAAGTGTCGGCCCCAGCAGGCATCAGTGACGTGGTGCCTGCTGGGGAAGTCTGCCTGGTAGTGAGCACACTGCCAGGCAGACGAAAGGCATTTTTAACATGTAAAAAAAAACATTAAAGGCAGGGAGGGGGTTAGGGATAGATGGGTAATAGGCAGGGACAGAAAAAAGAAAAAGTGATGGTGGGAGCTACCCTTTAACTGAAACAGTCAGGACACGTGTATTGTAACACAGCCTAGTCTTCCTGGGTCTGAGCAGGGCTAGCCTGCAGCTGCCTCTTGTGATGGCTTGGAGTAAGGTGTCCCCTGAGCGCACAGCCTCCTCTTAACATCAGTGAACTGCATCCCTTTTGGGCCTCAGCAGAATAATTAGGAAATATGGAGATTTTATCCCAATTAACAGCAAGATTCAGGATATCCCTGCCACTTTGTAGCAGGATATCTCGGTGAAGAATCTTCATAAGAACCAAACACGGGGGGGGTATGGGTTGGGGTTTGGGACTTCAGAAGTATTCAGTGGGGTTGGACCTCTCAACTTGCTCTGGAACACTCACTAGGCACACATTGTTCCACTGTACGCTGGGGGTGTTGCATCCCTTTCCATAGGGGTGTTGCGACATCCTCCAAATCCCCAACTCTCTCCTCCAGGGCAGTAGTACGCTCGGAAGTCTTCTTAATGTCCTGGCAAAGAATGTTAAATGTTTCTCTAAATGTTTCTCTAATTTCTCTAATTTCTTCCTTACTGGGCAGAAAGTGATTTGCTGCCCAACTCAGATAAAGTTGGCTCCTGAGCAGTAAGGTCTGTGGAGTAGCTAGGAGACAGTCCAGGAGAGAGCTAGACACATACTCCCACAATGGATGGCCCCTCATCTCCTCAGAGGACAGGGAAGCAGCCCAACGCAGGAGTGGCTGGCGGTACATCCTCTCTGCCCTTCATATCTCCATATCCAGCCCCTTTCATCCCTCTCTCCCTCCCCCCTTGTTGGCCTAGACAACTCTACCACTGATGGTGAGGGACAAGGGAACCCACAACCGCACACTGCAGGAGTATACAGAGCAATATAAATGTGTAAGAGTATACAAGGCAATAGTCACTCGTAATAGCATACTGCAGGAGGAGTATACAAGACAATAGTCACTCGTAATAGCATACTGAAGGAGGAGTATACAAGGCAATAGTCACTCGTAATAGCATACTGCAGGAGGAGTATACAAGACAATAGTCACTCGTAATAGCATACTGAAGGAGGAGTATACAAGGCAATAGTCACTCGTAATAGCATACTGCAGGAGGAGTATACAAGGCAATAGTCACTCGTAATGGCATACTGCAGGAGGCGTATACAAGGCAATAGTCACTCGTAATAGCAAACTGCAGGAGGAGTATACAAGGCAATAGTCACTCGTAATAGCATACTGAAGGAGGAGTATACAAGGCAATAGTCACTCGTAATAGCATACTGCAGGAGGAGTATACAAGGCAATAGTCACTCGTAATAGCATACTGAAGGAGGCGTATACAAGGCAATAGTCACTCGTAATAGCATACTGCAGGAGGAGTATACAAGGCAATAGTCACTCGTAATGGCATACTGCAGGAGGAGTATACAAGGCAATAGTCACTCGTAATGGCATACTGAAGGAGGAGTATACAAGGCAATAGTCACTCGTAATAGCATACTGCAGGAGGAGTATACAAGGCAATAGTCACTCGTAATGGCATACTGAAGGAGGAGTATACAAGGCAATAGTCACTCGTAATAGCATACTGAAGGAGGAGTATACAAGGCAATAGTCACTCGTAATAGCATACTGAAGGAGGAGTATACAAGGCAATAGTCACTCGTAATAGCATACTGAAGGAGGAGTATACAAGGCAATAGTCACTTGTAATAGCATACTGAAGGAGGCGTATACAAGGCAATAGTCACTCGTAATAGCATACTGCAGGAGGAGTATACAAGGCAATAGTCACTCGTAATAGCATACTGAAGGAGGAGTATACAAGGCAATAGTCACCCGTAATAGCATACTGCAGGAGGAGTATACAAGGCAATATTCACTCGTAATAGCATACTGCAGGAGGAGTATACAAGGCAATAGTCACTCGTAATAGCATACTGCAGGAGGAGTATACAAGGCAATTGCAGTCCTAAGCAGGATAACATGTAGGAGTTGAGGAGCTAAGTCAGACATTCGCTCATGCTGCCATACAGATCACCCACACGTTAATGCACTTGTTGGTTGTTTGAAAATAGTCATGAAGGAATTGCAATGCTGCCTTTATTATGAAAGGAAAATGTGCTTTTTCTCGGTCGCTCTTCATTGGGGGACACACAGACCATGGGTATATGCTCTTGCCACTAGGAGGCGCTGACACTAGGGAAAAAAGTAGTCTCCTCCCTGGCAGGATATACCCGCCCACCACTGGCAGTGAGGTAATCAGTTTTAGATAGTGTCAGTAGGAGGCAAGACACAGGTCTGGGAGCTCCCCCGACCTGGTCTTTTTTTTAAAATTATTTTCTGTTAAGGGCTGTCTAGTTAGCTTTTTTCCTCCCTTTTGTTTCTCATTTTCAGGTGGAGGTTCAGGAGCATGACTCTACCTGTTCCCCCATATGCGACAAAGGGGCACAGACATAGAGTATGTACTGATAACCCCTTCTTGCCAACGGCCAGAGCCTGGAGGCTGTACCCTGGGTCCGGGTCCCCCACTGCCCCTGCTATCTTAGATTGGTATGACGCAGCGTGGCCATGAGCTGGTTGAAGCAGCCTGAGTGAGTATATGAAGACCGTGGGTGAGTATATCATCCCCGCCCACCTCCGCCCGCCAGTGGACTCACAGGTACGGCAGCCGTTTCCATCTCTGGGCAGCCGCTGGCTTTTGCAGCGGCTACCTGTACTTTCTGCGGTCGCTGATTTTCTTTACTTCAGCTGGTCGGATGGCTTTATGGCCGCACCATGCGCACCCCCCCCCCCACCCCCCTTTTTTTTGTGCAGGGTCCAAGGTTTTGGCCATATGGGGTTTTTCCTCCCAGTGCTGTAGGTTGCTACGTGTGCTTCTTACTTGCATTCGTAGTTATGTCTTTGTATCTTCCAGATCCAGTGTCCAGGATTCAAATCCCTCTGGGGACACAACATGGCTCCTCCGTTCCTTGCTGTGTTTTCGCAGGATCCCTGGGGGCTACGTCCACCCAGTGCTTTGATCCGTTATCTTAGGGCGGCATTTCCTTGCTCCTACAGTACATGGTGCTCTTGGAAATTTCCCTTCCACAGGGGGTACTGGGGTCAGGAAGCTTGGCACGGTCAGTGCCTGAGTTTCTTCTCCACCTCCCCTTGTTTTCTCCTCCACTAGGTGGACTATTTCACTGAGCACTTCCTTCTGCCAAGATGGAACCATCTCGCACTTCCCCCTACATGGTGGGGTACCTTGCTGGGAGCGTGCTTTTCGCCAGCTCTGCTTGTGTGCTTACTGCTCACTATTGCAGTCTGGCTCTCCTCCTGTTGATCCTCCTCGAGATGTTGCTGGGAGTGCTCTGATTCGGCTGGGTCCAAGACCAATTCATGTTTTGGGCTCTCTCCTAGACTGCTGTGGTGTACCTTATTTTCTGGGTCGGTCCTCCTAGTCCTTCGGGCCTTCGTGATGATTGCAGTCCCAGGCACATGTAGTGCCCCTGCCCAGGCTTCTCCACGATTCCATTGTGGGGCGATCGTTCTGTACCGCTCTTCTTCTTGTCCCTACATATTAGTATGTTTCCCGGAGCGTTGTGTGGTGGTTTGTCTTTCTCCTCCTACAGGTGTGGCACCTCCCGGTGTCTCGAGTCTCCAGTTCCATGTCACAATTCCGGTTTTCCGGGTTACTCCTTACTTTCCATTTACTCCGGGGGTTGGACGGCAAGTCTATCAACTGAGTTGTTCCAGTTGGGCTATTTTTCGGCTGCAGCATGGCTGTGGTTTGTTCCCACTGCTCAGTCTTTGTGGCGTTCTCTGAGTCCACTTTACTCCCTGGGTGCTCACGCTGTGCCCCTGGGACAGTGTTTTTTGGCGCCTTTTTGGTTCGGATCTTCTGCACCATGCCTCTCCGGAAACGGTTCCCGTTTCTCTTTTCCAGAAGTTTCTGGTCTTCACCTTGACTGACCTTGACTGACCTTGACTGACTCACCTTCGGCTCTCGCCAGGTTCTCTGGTTTTGGTTGGTCCTCTGTATGGGGTTCTCTTTTCGTTCCCTTTTCCTTTTTTGTTCCCTACTGGGCTCTCCTCTGTCTGGTTCTGTGCTTCTTGGAGTTGGTTTCCTACCACCTCCCAGGTTGGTCCGGCCCATCGGGTCTCTGCATCGCCCCTTCTTGTCTCTCTCAGTGGCTGTTGGTTTAGAGTCTCTTCTAAGGACGGTCCCTTCCTTGCCGTCCTAGTTCATCTCCATGGTGGGAACTGCCGGACACTCCGTTCCAGGCCTCGGTTGCCTTTTAGCCCACTCGTCCGTGAGTCTTACGGCCAGCTGGGATTCAGCCTCCAGACGGACTCCCTCCTTCTGGTGGTGTTCTTCCCACCCCAGGGACTGCTTTTGTACGTCCCATGGTCTCTGTCTCCCCCAATGAAGTGCGAGATTTTTTTTGTACTCACTGTAAAATCTTTCGCGTAACCTTTATTGGGGGGACACAGTACCCCCACCCATGTCTTCATTCTAGCCTTTTCCGATTCTTGAGTGTTTCTCCGGGATTTCTTTCTAGGGTCCTTCAGACTTGTCTCTTGGTTGGCTTCTCCTACTGCTTTGTAACAAAACTGATAACCTCACTTCCAGTGGGTGGGTATATCCTGCCAGGGAGGAGCCGACTTTTTTCCAAGTGTCAGCGCCTCCTAGTGGCAAAAGCATGTGTCTCCCAATGAAGGCTACAAGAAAGAGATTTTACGATGAGCACAAAAAATCTTTAATCAAATCACAATCGTAAAATTTTACTTATCATAATTTTGCTTTCCTCTAGTCCGAAGGCAGCACCACAGGATATTCTAGCCATAATAATTCCCAAATAGGACCTGCCACCTAGAATAATTATACAATTAACAAAATACAATATACAAACAATAGACCCCCCCCCCCCCTAGCCAAGGACACAAAAGGGTCTCAAACACCAAAAAACACTGTAATAAAATAGACAAATTCATGCAAAAATCTTTATTGGGAGGGTAAATGTGCTGCCTTTGGACTAGAATAAAGCAAAATTACGGTAAGTAAAATGTAAACTTTCTTCTACATCCTAACGGCAATACCACAGAGATTTACCAGCAAAAGCAAAGGGAGGGTATTAAACTGGATTTACTGCAGACAACACTGCTGTGCTGAAGGCTGGGTTACCAGTCTTAGTGTCGAGCCTGTAGTGCTTCACGAAGGTGGAAGATAAATACCAAGAGGCCGCATTACAGATGTCCAAGATGTACGCCTGCCCAAGACGTAGATGCTGCTCTGGTAGTGAGCTTTCAGCGGTAGCGGTGGTTTCTTACCATCGAGAACATAAGCCTCAGAAATCGACAACTTGATCCAGTGCGCTAGAGTGTCTCTAGAAGCTCTAAATCTTTTTCTTGGACCGGTATACAGAATGAACAAATTCTCATCTCTCCGGAACTCCTGGACTCTGGCTAGATAACAGGTAAGTCCTCTTTTAACATCCAGAGAGTGGTAACGATCTTCTTCAGAAACCAGATTAAGAATTCTGGAAGTACCGACTCCCTGTTGAGGTTATTAGCAGAGGCCACCTTAAGCAGAAACGATGGAACTGTTCTGATACAGACCCAGTCAGGAAGGATTTTCAAATAAGGTTCACAGGATGATAAAGCCTGGAGCTCTCCTAATCTCTTCGCACAGGTCACTGCTATGAGAAATAATACTTTACAAGAGAGCCATTTTAGATCCACCTGTACAAGCAGCTCGAAAGGCGGTAAGGTAAATTTATTCTGAACCAGACATAAGTCCCAGACTGGGATGGGCGACCGGATTACAGGTCTCAGCTTCTTCAATGCCTTAAAGAACCTGATGATGAGAGGATCATGAGCAAACTGGCCATTTGACATAGCATTTATTGCAGTCATGTGAACTTTTATAGTATTAGCCTTGAGACCTAACTGAAATCCTGCCTGCAAGAATTGGAGAATAGTAACAGAGATTTGTAGCCAAGAAGAAAATTGTTCCAAAGCCTACTATATACTCTGTTTGTAGATGTTTTTCTGGAGGATAGAAGCGTTGATATAACTTCTTCGGAAAGACCTTTCTGCTTTAGTCTTTCCCCCTCAGTAACCACTGCCAAATGTAACTTGTGGAACTGCGGATGATAAAAATCCTTTGCGGAGGAGATCTGGAGATAGAGGGAGCTTCAAAATATTGTTCAAAAGATGACACAATGCCGGAAACCAGGCCCTCCTGGACCAGAAGGGCGCTAACAGAATGGCCTTTGGATCTTCTGCTCTGTTTGGACAGGACCCATGAAATCAGAGCTACCGGAGGAAACTTCTCCAACTCATGGTGAAGGCATCCAGCACTTGAGGATGGCCCACTCTTCTTAAGGTGCAAAACTTGCTGAGCTTGTTTTCTTTTGTCACCATAAGATCCCACATTGGGCACCCCCATCTGTCTGTGATTTTCTTGAAAATCTTGGGGTTTAATCCCCATTTGGTTGGCAGCAAAGTTTCTCTGCTGAGATCAGCTGACACGTATACATTTTATGTGCACTGCTGCTTTACTGTGGAGAACCGACTCTGCCCAGGACATAATCTGGCTGCAGATGAGTTGAAGTGATGGACTGCATGTACCGCCTTGTTTGTTTGCATGAGAACAGACTTCTGAAACAGAAACTGTTCGAAGTGGTATAACGCCAACTGGATAGCCTTCAGCTCGCGCAAATTGGAGGATTTCTCTGAAATTACAGTTGACCATCGACCCTGTATCCACTGTCTGTCCATATGGGCTCCCCCAGCCGCTGTGTGAAGCATCTGTTATCACTACTTGCTCGTGGAACTGACGGTCCTTTCCCACTTGAAGATTTTCCAGCTTTTTCCACCAAAGCAGATTTTTTATCGGGTTGTCATACACAGACTCGTGGAGGTTGCTAGATCTTTTGGATGCTTGTTCCAGGAATGCAGAATTTCCCTTTGCATATCCCTGATGTGCGATTTTGCCCATGGGACCGCTTCGGTTGCGTCTGTCAGGAGACCCAACACACTCATCTCTGCTCTAATAGACATCTTGGGTGTAGTCACAATGTGGCGAACCTTCTGAATAATCAGCAATATTTTGTGCTGAGACAGAAAAACTTTCATGACTCTTGAATCCACTAGTAGACCCAGAAATTGAGTTCTTGTAGTAGGGTTCAACTGTGACTTCTGAAAATTCACTACTTTCTGGAGGAGATTCAGTGCGACTTGGAGATGAGCTTTCAGAATTTAGGGAATCTGTGCAATGAATAGCCAGTCGTCCAGATATGGTATTATTTTCAGACCTTGTAGTCTTGGTGCTGCTCCAAGGACCACCACTATCTTGGTAAAAATTCTTGGTGCTCGAAAGAGGCTGAACAGAAGAGCTTTGAATTTATAATGCATCATTTTATTTGAAGTACGAACTGCCACTCTTAGATATTTTCTGGACAAGACGTGAATTGGTATATGCAGGTACGCATTTTGTAAGTCCAGGGATGCCATCACCTCTTCGGCTGCAGAATACTTAGACAGATTTTATCGTGTCCATCCTGAACTTCTGCTTGCGCAAATGTTGGTTCAGAAAGCATAAATCTATTAGAAGCCTCCATTTTTGATCTGGTTTGGGTACTGGAAACACTCGGGAGTACACCCCAGTGAACTCCTCTTCTGGAGGAACTCTTTCCAATGTGCCCTTTTGAAGAAAATCTTTTAATAGATTTACACTGCGGAGATCTTCAAAATAATTCAGCAAAAATCTCTCTCTTGGTTGGCGAATGAATTCCAGAGTGTAGCCTTCCTTTTCTGATGTTTTGCACCCAAACATCTGATGTGACATCTTCCCAAGATGAATAAAAATGCAGTAATCTTGCGCCTACACTTGGAGCAGGCTGGCGTCAGAATTCAGTTTTTTTTTTATGAAGAGTCTGGCTGTTTCTTCTTTCCTTTATCCTGAAAACAGTTGGAGAATTTTCTTCCTGATCTTTCTTGCGTGTTATGACCGCGAAAGGACGATCTTCCTCTTTGACTCCGTAACCTAGAACTCCTGGGCTTGAAGTTTTGTAGAAGAGAAATATTCTTATTCTTCTTCTGCTCTAACACCTTATCCAGCTGTGTGCCGATAAGGTTACCCGGCTCAAATGGTGAGGAACAAAAGTTGCTCTTCGAAGCTGTGTCACCTACCCAGGGCTTCAACCATATAGCTCTTCTGGTTGAATTTGCAATAGCCATATTTTTCACTGCAATTTTGAGAACATCTAGGGGAAAATCACGAAGGAAATCCGCTGCCATCCTAAACAAGGCAACTTGTTCTTGAAGAACTTGTTGGGATGTACCATCTTGTATATCTATAGACCACTCACTAAGCCAAACTCTCATGGCTCTAGCCACAGGAACTAAGGACATAGTTCCCTTCTAAAGAGACACCAAATTACAATGGGCCCTTTTTAAAAGGGTATCCGCCTTTTAATCCATCGTGTCTTTTAAGAAGGATGGTGTCATCGGATAGATAGAAAGCGCTCTTGGACACACTAGCAATAGCCTGGTCAATCTTCTCGGGCAGTTCCCATTTCTCAGAAGCAGCAGGATCTAAACGATAGACTGATCAAGCCTCTTATCCGGATTCCTCCATTCATTTACCATAATGTTTTAAACTGGATGAGATTCTTCGGAAAGTAGAATAAACTTTATTGATCCTGTTTCTATTCCTGATCATCCTTATTCTCAAGACATCTGTTGACTCGTTTGATTAATTTATCTGCTGACTCCTTATTCAGGAGATAGAAATGTTCAATAATAGCCCCTGAATGAGGGGACCCATCAGACAGTGAGCAAACGGAAGTGGACGAGGAAGATGATGCAGGCAATTCCTCATGCTGATGATGATAATGATGATGTTTCGCCTTCTTTACAGGTTCATCTGCATTTTTTTTTTTTTTTTTTTTTTTTTTTTTTAATATAATGTTCTTCAAACCATGTTAAGAATTCTCTAGCTTCCACAGCTAAACTCTGGGGTTCAGAACAACAATCGCCACAAATATTAGAAGTGGCATCAGCTGAAGACAGCTAATGCATAACTTGGGAGATGGCTTAATGGATGAGGATTGCATCCTAGCCAAGCAAATGTAACAGTAATTCCCACGCTGATCATCAGGTAGGGGAAGGTCACAAGAGAAACATAGCCGATGCTTGCTTTTCTGCTTCCTTTTTCCTGAATTTAAATGGCTCGACATCTATAAAAGAAGCAAACTGTTACATGTCCAAAAAACATTGACCAGCCTGTCTAAAGGCACACACCCACCTTGCAGACCTGGAACCCCGCTGCCCAGCATGCAGAGACCATTACTATGGATCTGCAAGGTTTAAATAAGCTGATTTGGCGCCCAAACTAAGCACATCCCCTCCCGTCACAGTCTGCGCCAGAAACCGCAAACAACCCCTCTCTGCGCATGCGCCGGACAACCGATGAGTCCGGCAAAAGCTCTGAGAGGAGCACGCGCGCCTAAGCACAGCACGCCAGACCAACTCTGCGAACGCCGACAACACAGCAATGAGTGCGGGGATGAGACAGGGTGCATTCACTGGCCAGGACAACACACTGAAGGGGAGGCTGGTATACTTACAGTACCAGCAGCCTGCCAGGACAACGCACTGGACAATAGGCGAGTGACACAGGTACAGGCATTACCAGTACTAAGTTTGGTTGGGCAAACCCACAATGCACTATAACCCGGTCTTAGCTGGGATAACCACCAGCAAAATCGAAGCGGCCTGACTGCACAAGGCCAATCCATATCCAGGTAGGCAGTAGGTGTGGATAGACACCTACAGGAAAATAGGACTAAACTAGGTGATAAAATACACCCCATCCACCACTTTCCCGTACACTTTACCACACAGTATACAATATACAAACAATAGACCCCCCCGGTTGGGGGGGGGGGTGTCTATTGTTTGTATATTGTATACTGTGTGGTAAAGTGTATGGGAAAGTGGTGGATGGGGTGTATTTTATCACCTGGTTTCCTCTGCCAGGCACGATAAAGGAAATCCAGAAGGCATAGTTTGCCAGGGCTATTTTGTTTGTCACATGGGCTGGATTTCCTGGACTGGAGGACAGGTTGGAAGTGGGAGTGCTCCAGTCCACACCCCTAGTCCACTACAGGTTTCCCTAGTTTAAGATCTTCTCAGGTGAGCCTTCCTGGGCTGATTGCTGGAGAGACTGAGATGAGAAGCAGCCACAGCCAGAATGATGTTTAGTTAGAGCCTAGGCTTAGGTTTTGTTGTTTTGTTTGCACTGTGCTTTGTGCCTAAACTCATTCAAATAAAACATCCTCTTGGACGCTTGAAACTTACTGCCTGTCTGAATACTGTCATCGCCGACCCCACCGTGTGAGCAGTTCCCTACAACTATTAATTGTATAATTATTCTAGGTGGGCAGTCCTATTGGGGAATCAGTGGGGCTAGAATATTCCGTGGTGCAGCCATTAGGACGTAGAAGATAGACATGTTATGTTTGAAAATAATCCCATGAAGGAATTGTGATGTTGCCTTTATTATGAAAGGATAATTTTTTAAATCAAATAATAGTTTACTTTTTTCATACACATAAAAAAAAACACAAAGAAAATTCCCCATAGAATAGAGATAATGATTAGTCTGAATGTATTGGGGGTGCTGCTTCTTCCTTCAACTGTATTGGATTAGGGATAATAAAAGCAATGTCACAGTACAGGGAAAATAAATGTACTGATGTCACAAAACAAGGTTAATACTCAAAGCCTTGCCATAATACAGGGATAATTAGGGACATTTATTAGAACCTGTGTAGAAGATGAGGGAAGCAGTTGCCCAAACAGATTGCTTCCTTTATTATTCAAAAGGCCTCTGCAAAATTAAAGGGGTTATCCAGCAATAGGCTAATTTCTTTAAAAACTCTTCCCTTCTGTCTCCAGGTTGGGTGTGGTTCGGCAGCTCTGTTCAATTGAAGTGATTGAAACCAAGTTGTACTCAACCTGGATACAGATGGGGAGCGGTTTTTGAAAGAAATTAGCTGTTTATCTATTCCTGGATAACCCCTTTAAAGAAGAAATCGTATTGGTTGCTTCACAAGTTTTGATAAATATCCCCAAATATTATGTCATATTATAGTCTAGGGATAATGCAACTAGTGATATTACTGTACAGGGCAATAAGGACACCAATCACACAGTACAGAAATAATGACACTGATGTCACAATACAGAGCCCAAACACTAGAAAAGGACAAAAACCCAAAACAACCAATCACAGTTCAGCTTTTATTATTCCAGAGCTCATTAAAATATGAAAGCTGAGCTGTGGTTGGTTGTTATGGGCAAATCAGACAATTTTGTCTTGGACGGATTGATAATTCTGGGCCACTGTGTTATTAGAGTACATGGATAATGAACACTGTGATGTCACAGTACAGGGGTCATACACACAGTGATGTCACATTACAGGGATAATAAACACTGATGTCACAGTACAGGGATAATACACACAGTGATGTCACAGTACAAGGATAGATGAACACTGTGATGTCACAGTACAGGGATAGATAATGAACACTGATATGACAGTAGAGGGGGGGGTCATACACACAGTGATGTCACAGTACAGGGATAATATACACAGTGATGTCACAGTACAGGGATAATATACACAGTGATGTCACAGTACAGGGATAATACACACAGTGATGTCACAGTACAGGGATAATAAACACTGATGTCACAGTACAGGGATAATACACACAGTGATGTCACTGTACAGGGATAATAAAATGATGTCACAGTACGGGGATAATAAACATACTGTCACAGTACAGGGGTAATACACACAGTGATGTCACAGTACAAGGATAGATAAACACTGTGATGTCATAGTACAGGGATAGATAATGAACACTGATGTCACAGTACAGGGGGTCATACACACAGTTACATAGTTAGTACGGTCGAAAAAAGACATATGTCCATCAAGTTCAACCAGCGAATTAAGGGGTAGGGGTGTGGCGCGATATTGGGGAAGGGATGGGATTTTATATTTCTTCATAAGCATTAATCTTATTTTGTTCCATGAATGTATCTAATCCTGTTTTAAAGCTGTTAATTGTTCCTGCTGGGACCAGTTCCTGAGGTAGACCGTTCCATAAATTCACAGTCCTCACGGTAAAGAAGGCGTGTCGCCCCTTGAGACTAAACTTTTTCTTCTCCAGACGGAGGGAGTGCCCCCTCGTCCTTTGGGGGGGTTTAACCTGGAACAGTTTTTCTCCATATTTTTTGTATGGGCCATTATTATACTTATATACGTTTATCATATCCCCCCTTAAACGTTTCTTCTCAAGACTAAACAATTGTAACTCCTTTAATCGCTCCTCATAGCTAAGATGTTCCATGCCCCATATTAGTTTAGTCGCGCGTCTCTGCACCCTTTCCAACTCCGCAGTGTCCCTTTTATGGACAGGTGCCCAAAACTGAACAGCATATTCCAGGTAAGGCCGTACCAATGCTTTTTAAAGGGGGAGTATTATGTCCCTGTCCCTTGAGTCCATGCCTCTTTTGATACATGACAATATCCTGCCGGCTTTGGAAGCAGCAGCCTGACATTGCATGCTATTCTGTAGTCTGTGATCTACAAGTACACCCAGATCCTTCTCTACCAGTGACTCTGCCAGTTTAATCCCCCCTAAGACATACGATGCATGCAGGTTATTAGTACCCAGATGCATAACTTTACATTTATCCACATTGAACCTCATTTGCCAAGTGGATGCCCAGACACTTAGTCTATCCAAGTCATCCTGTAACTTATGCACATCCTCTATAGACTGTACCATGCTACAAGCTTGGTGTCATCTGCAAAGATAGAAACAGAGCTGTTAATACCATCCTCTATATCATTGATAAATAAATTAAACAACAGCGGGCCCAGTACTGAACCTTGGGGTACACCACTAATAACCGGGGACCAATCAGAGTATGAATCATTGACCACCACTCTGGGTACGATCCATGAGCCAGTGTTCAATCCAGTTACAAACTAAAATTTCCAAACCCAAAGACCTTAACTTACCTGTCAGAGTGATGTCACAGTACAGGGATAATAAATACACCGATGTCACAGTACAGGGATAATAAACACTGATGTCACAGTACAGGGATAATACACACAGTGATGTCACTGTACAGGGATAATAAAGTGATGTCACTGTACAGGGATAATAAACACACTGATGTCACAGTACAGGGATGGATAATAAACACTGATGTCAGAGTACAGGGATAATATACACAGTGATGTCACAGTACAGGGATAATATACACAGTGATGTCACAGTACAGGGATAATATACACAGTGATGTCACAGTACAGGGATGGATAATAAACACTGATGTCAGAGTACAGGGATAATATACACAGTGATGTCAGAGTACAGGGATAATACACACAGTGATGTCACAGTACAGAGATAATACACACAGTGATGTCACAGTACAGAGATAATACACACAGTGATGTCACAGTACAGTCATAATACCTACAGTGATGTCACAGTACAGGGATAATACACAGTGATGTCACAGTACAGAGATAATACACACAGTGATGTCACAGTATAGTGATAATACACACAGTGATGTCACAGTACAGGGATAATACACAGTGATGTCACAGTACAGGGATAATACACAGTGATGTCACAGTACAGGGATAATACACAGTGATGTCACAGTACAGGGATAATAATCACAGTGATGTCACAGTACAGAGATAATAAACACAGTGATGTCACAGTACAGGGATAATACACACAGTGATGTCACAGTACAGGGATAATAAACACAATGATGTCACAGTACAGCGATAATACACAGTGATGTCACAGTACAGGGATAATACACAGTGATGTTACAGTACAGGGATAATACACAGTGATGTCACAATACAGGGATAATAATCACAGTGATGTCACAGTGCAGGTATAATACACACTGATGTCACAGTACAGGGATAATATACACAGTAATGTCACAATACAGGGATAATATACACAGTGATGTCACAGTACAGGGATAATATACACAGTGATGTCACAGTACAGGGATAATACACAGTGATGTCACAGTACAGGGATAATACACAGTGATGTCACAGTACAGGGATAATACACAGTGATGTCACAGTACAGGGATGGATAATAAACACTGTGATGTCACAGTACAGGTATAATACACAGTGATGTCACAGTACAGGGATAATACACAGTGATGTCACAGTACAGGGATAATACACAGTGATGTCACAGTACAGGGATGGATAATATACACAGTGATGTCACAGTACAGGGATAATAAACAGTGATGTCACAGTACAGAGATAATACACACAGTGATGTCACAGTACAGAGAAAATGCACACAGTGATGTCACAGTACAGGGATAATAATCACAGTGATGTCACAGTACAGTGATAATACACACAGTGATGTCACAGTACAGGGATAATACACACAGTGATGTCACAGTACAGAGATAATGCACACAGTGATGTCCCAGTACAGTCATAATACACACAGTGATGTCACAGTACAGGGATAATATACACATTGATGTCACAGTACAGGGATAATAAACACAGGGATGTCACAGTACAGTGATAATACACATAGTGATGTCACAGTACAGAGATAATATACACAGTGATGTCACAGTACAGGGATAATACACACAGTGATGTCACAGTACAGGGATAATACACAGTGATGTCACAGTACAGGGATAATACACAGTGATGTCACAGTACAGGGATGGATAATAAACACTGTGATGTCACAGTACAGGGATAATACACAGTGATGTCACAGTACAGGGATAATACACAGTGATGTCACAGTACAGGGATAATACACAGTGATGTCACAGTACAGGGATGGATAATATACACAGTGATGTCACAGTACAGGGATAATAAACACAGTGATGTCACAGTACAGAGATAATACACACAGTGATGTCACAGTACAGAGATAATGCACACAGTGATGTCACAGTACAGTGATAATACACACAGTGATGTCACAGTACAGGGATAATACACACAGTGATGTCACAGTACAGAGATAATGCACACAGTGATGTCCCAGTACAGTCATAATACACACAGTGATGTCACAGTACAGGGATAATATACACAGTGATGTCACAGTACAGGGATAATAAACACAGGGATGTCACAGTACAGTGATAATACACATAGTGATGTCACAGTACAGAGATAATATACACAGTGATGTCACAGTACAGGGATAATAAGCACAGTGATGTCACAGTACAGGCATAATAAACAAAATGATGTCACAATACAGGGATAATAAACACAGTGATATCACAGTACAGGGATAACACACAGTGATGTCACAGTACAGAGATAATATACACAGTGATGTCACAGTACAGAGATAATACACACAGTGATGTCACAGTACAGAGATAATGCACACAGTGATGTCACAGTACAGGGATAATAATCACAGTGATGTCACAGTACAGTGATAATACACACAGTGATGTCACAGTACAGGGATAATGCACACAGTGATGTCACAGTACAGGGAAAATACACAGTGATGTCACAGTACAGGGATAATACACAGTGATGTCACAGTACAGGGATAATACACACAGTGATGTCACAGTACAAGGATAATATACACAGTGATGTCACAGTACAGGTATAATACACAGTGATGTCACAGTACAGGGATAATAATCACAGAGTTGCTGCCAAAGTACAGAGATAAAAGTGTGATTCCTCGCTCCACAGAGCAATTGTCCACAATGTCTTGGTATTGGGAAACATTAGGATTCCCCTTTACTGGAACCAAGAGTCCTAGACCAACCCCTGAAAAACAACTCTGTAGCATTATCCCTCCTCCTCCAAACTTTACAGCTGGCACAATGGGGTCCGGCAGGTAACATGACATTTGCCAAACCCAGACTCTCCCATCAGATGCCGGATAGAGACGTGTGATCCATCACTCCAGAACATGTTTCTGCTGAGTCTAGTGGTGGGGGCTTTACACCACTTCATCCGTGGTTTGGTCTCTGCAGAGCGTTGCACAATTTTTGCAGTATGAGCCCTGCTCTGTAATTTTACGTGGTCTTCACGTGGTTTAGTTAATGTGGTCTGTAAATGCTGATGGTGAGATCAAGGAGGGAAGAAATTTCCTGAAGTGACTTGTTGCAGCAGTGGCTCATAGTACAGTACCACAATGGAATTCAGTCAACTCTATAGAATGACCCTCTTTAACAATAGTTTGTAATGGCGGCTGCATTTGTGGGGGCTGGGTCTTATACACCTGGGGCAATGGGATTGAATGAGACATCTGAACTCAATCATTAAGACATGTTTCCCACTCTTGTCTATATAGTATATGTACCTGTCATTTTCTCTTATACAAAGTATTTTGCTGTCCTGCTCTGTTACATAACCCTACTTTTTACTGATTGCAATTGTATTTTCTTTATGTGATTCTCCATTGTATTCTGTTTATTTCTCGTCTCTTTATGGCGCACTCTTCCCATAGGAATGTACTACTTATGAACCCATTTCTTTATGTCACTGCCTCCATTGCTTGTTGTCTCCTAGCGGTCCACTGTGGCTGTCTGTGTTGTCTGTAGAAGCTGCACCTTCCTCCTCCTCCTCGTCCTCCTCCCCCTCCCTGCTCAGCTCTGGTCTCCCCCTCCCTTCTCTCCTCCCTCTCATTATCTGCACAGCTCCCAGCATCCTAGTGACGCAGGAATGAAAGAAAAAAACATCACAGCATCAGGACACTAATCCCAGCAAGATCCAGAGGATCCACGACTCAGCATCAGGACCACAGGACACCTGACCCAGCAGAGACCATCAGGACTGAGCATCAGGTGCATCAGGACCAAGGACAGCCACAACAAGGCCTGGTGAGTCCGACTCCATCCCTGCCATAGCTATGGGGGCCGTCCTAGATATATTTACCATTCCTCTATAGAATTTAAAACATATACAATAATTAGGTTATCTATTTACGTATATATCTATTATATATATTTATTCTGTCTATTTATTAGCTATCTATTCTATTTATCTGCCTTTAATATCTATCTATCTGTCTGTCTAGCCATCTTTCATCTATTTATTTCTATTTTATCTATCTGTCTATTTTATTTATTTATTTATATATCTACCTGTCTGTCTATTGTGTCTATCCTCTTTCTTTATTTTCTATGAATGTATTTATCTGTCTTTGATATCTGTCTATCTATTCCATATCTATCTATCTATCTATCATTTTCATATATATATACATATATCTATTTCATATCCATCTAGTTATATATCTTTTTGATATCTATGAAACTCACATCTGTCTCTCAATATCTATTCTCTGTTCTTATGTTGGTTTGGTTTATAAATTCTTTCTCAGACACACATTGTATAAGACATATGCAACAATAAATAATAGCATTTTCGGGAATCTACTGAATTATAGGGAGTAATGGCCAGTATATAGTTGGATATTAAGTCCGAATATAGGTATAAAAATGAGAGGAATGACAAGGTATCACACATATACAATGAGAGGAATGACAAGGTATCACACATATACAATGAGAGGAATGACAAGGTATCACACAGAGGGATATACAATTGTGAGAGAAATACTACAAATATCCAAATAAATTATTAAAGAAAGTCACAGAGTTAATTGCACACATGAGTACAAGGAGTGATATATACTGCCTGTGTTGTAGTATAAGAAAATGTGTAGGTCCAGTATATGATGTAGATCAAATATACCATATATGTCCAGTATATGATGTCGGTCCAGTATATGGTGTAGGTCCAGTATACGATGTCAGTCCAGTATATGATGTTGGTCCAGTATACGATGTCAGTCCAGTATACGATGTCAGTCCAGTATACGATGTCAGTCCAGTATATGATGTTGGTCCAGTATAAGGTGTAGGTCCAGTATATCATGTCAGTCTGGTATATGATGTAGATCCAGTATACGATATAGGTCCAGTATATGATGTTGGTCCAATATACGATATAGGTCCAGTATATGATATCGGTCCAGTATATGGTGTAGGTCCAGTATATGATGTCGGTCCAGTATACAATATAGGTCCAGTATACAATATAGGTCCAGTATATGGTGATGTTCCAGTATATGGTGTAGGTCCAGTATATCATGTCAGTCCGGTATATGATGTAGATCCAGTATGCAATATATGTCCAGTATATGATGTTGGTCCAATATACGATATAGGTCCAGTATATGATGTCGGTCCAATATATGATGTCGGTCCAGTATATGATGTAGGTCCAGTATATGATGTCGGTCCAGTATACAATATAGGTCCAGTATATGGTGATGGTCCAGTATAAGGTGTAGGTCCAGTATATCATGTCAGTCCAGTATATGGTGTAGGTCCAGTATATCATGTCAGTCCAGTATATGGTGTAGGTCCAGTATATCATGTCAGTCCAGTATATGATGTAGGTCCAGTATATGATGTCGGTCCAGTATATGATGTCGGTCCAGTATATGGTGATGGTCCAGTATAAGGTGTAGGTCCAGTATATCATGTCAGTCCGGTATAAAATGTAGATCCAGTATACGATATAGGTCCAGTATATGATGTCGGCCCAGTATATGGTGTCGGTCCAGTATATGGTGTCGGTCCAGTATATGGTGTTGGTCCAGAATATTATGTCGGTCCAGTATATGATGTCGGCCCAGTACATGGTGTAGGTCCAGTATATCATGTCAGTCTGGTATATGATGTAGATCCAGTATATCATGTCGGCCCAGTATATGGTGATGGTCCAGTATAAGGTGTAGGTCCAGTATATCATGTCAGTCCGGTATAAAATGTAGATCCAGTATACGATATAGGTCCAGTATATGATGTCGGCCCAGTATATGGTGTCGGTCCAGTATATGGTGTCGGTCCAGTATATGGTGTTGGTCCAGAATATCATGTCGGTCCAGTATATGATGTCGGCCCAGTACATGGTGTAGGTCCAGTATATCATGTCAGTCTGGTATATGATATAGATCCAGTATATGATGTTGGTCCAGTATATGATGTTGGTCCAGTATATGATGTCGGTCCAGTATATGATGTCGGTCCAGTATATGATGTCGGTCCAGTATATGATGTCGGTCCAGTATATGATGTCGGTCCAGTATATGATGTTGGTCCAGTATACGATATAGGCCCAGTATATGATGTAGATCCAGTATATGATGTCGGTCCAGTATATGGTGTTGGTCCAGTATATGGTGTAGATTCAGTATATCATGTCGGTCCAGTATATGATGTTGGGCCAGTATATGCTGTCGGCCCAGTATATGATGTCGGTCCAGTATATGATGTCGGCCCAGTATATGATGTCGGCCCAGTATATGATGTCGGCCCAGTATATGATGTCGGCCCAGTATATGGTGTCGGCCCAGTATATGGTGTAGGTCCAGTATATGATGTCGGTCCAGTATATGATGCCGGCCCAGTATATGATGTCGGCCCAGTATATGGTGTAGGTCCAGTATATCATATCAGTCTGGTATATGATGTAGATCCAGTATACGATATAGGTCCAGTATATGGTGTTGGTCCAGTATATGGTGTTGGTCCAGTATATGATGTCGGCCCAGTATATGGTGTTGGTCCAGTATATGGTGTTGGTCCAGTATATGGTGTTGGTCCAGTATATGATGTCGGTCCAGTATATGATGTCGGCCCAGTATATGGTGTAGGTCCAGTATATCATATCAGTCTGGTATATGATGTAGATCCAGTATACGATATAGGTCCAGTATATGATGTCGGCCCAGTATATGGTGTAGGTCCAGTATATGATGTAGATTCAGTATATGATATTGCTCCAGTATATGATGTCAGCCCTGTATATGGTGTAGGTCCAGTATATCATGTCGGTCCAGTATATGATGTAGATTCAGTATATGATGTCGGTCCAGTATATGATGTCGGCCCAGTATATGGTGTAGGTCCAGTATATGATGTAGATTCAGTATATCGTGTCGGTCCAGTATATCGTATCGGTCCAGTATATCGTATCGGTCCAGTATATCGTGTCGGTCCAGTATATGATGTCGGTCCAGTATATGATGTCGGTCCAGTATAAGATGTAGATTCAGTATATGATGTTGGTCCAGTATATGATGTCGGCCCAGTATATGGTGTAGGTCCAGTATATCATGTTGGTCCAGTATATGATGTCGGTCCAGTATATCGTGTCGGTCCAGTATATCGTGTCGGTCCAGTATATGATGTCGGTCCAGTATATCGTGTCGGTCCAGTATATCGTGTCGGTCCAGTATATGATGTCGGTCCAGTATATTGTGTCGGTCCAGTATACGATATAGGTCCAGTATATCGTGTCGGTCCAGTATATCGTGTCGGTCCAGTATATGATGTCGGTCCAGTATATGATGTCGGTCCAGTATATCGTGTCGGTCCAGTATATCGTGTCGGTCCAGTATATCGTGTCGGTCCAGTATATGATGTCGGTCCAGTATATTGTGTCGGTCCAGTATACGATATAGGTCCAGTATATCGTGTCGGTCCAGTATATCGTGTCGGTCCAGTATATGATGTCGGTCCAGTATATGATGTCGGTCCAGTATATCGTGTCGGTCCAGTATATCGTGTCGGTCCAGTATATGATGTCGGTCCAGTATATGGTGTAGATTCAGTACATGATGTAGATTCAGTATATCGTGTCGGTCCAGTATATCGTGTCGGTCCAGTATATGATGGTAATATGTAATGGGAGGTAGTGACAGGTCTATTGATCGGTGATACATTGTTGTGTGGTCAGTAGCCAGCACCAGTGACTACGATTTATTAACAAGTACTTTCCAAATGAGTTCCCCCCAGCCCTCCCCCTCCAGCCATCTACAGAACAGCCATCACTCTCCTCTCTTTCTCTATCTGCCTCTCTCCTCCTCCGTTTATATTCCTTCATCTCTCTGCCTTCGCTCACTATTTCCGCTTGTCTTCCCCTTATTTTCATACTCTCCCGATGGTTTCTGTACCCCATGCCTATATTTTAAGCCTCGGATGTATAGCTGACATGTCTCTTTATGGCCGGTTCCCCTGTTCTCTCAATGACAATACCCCTGTTGGTCTCTACGTGGCTCTCGCCTCTTCCAAAATCCTTTTTTCTCATTTTTCTGTGTCTCCATCTTTCTGATCCTTTCACATATTCTCTCTTCCCTGGTCCATTGTGTTGGGTAGCTGCTTAGATCTGGCTCATTCATTCGCCGTCCCAGTGTTTCCCAACCAGGGTGCCTCCAGCTGTTGCAAAACTACAACTCCCAGCATGCCCGGACAGCCGAAGGCTGTCCGGGCATGCTGGGAGTTGTAGTTTTGCAACAGCTGGAGGCACCCTGGTCGGGAAACATTGCTCTATCCCTTCCCTTTCTTGCAGCCTTGCAATGCTTTGCTCTTTGTGCTTGCTGTGCCCAGTCTACTTCTCTGCCCTCCCTTACGAGCCCTGGCTTGGTGCCCACGGACATTTTCAGACACAGCCTGGAATAATCTAGCATCCTGAGAGAGGCTTGTGATGGGCCCTGGCTGCCCGCCTGGCTCTGACCCACCTCTCCCTGACTATAGACTGGAGCATTGTGTGTGTGGGATACAATCAGCTTCTTGTGGTTGCATTCATGGCGTGAAAGCTGCAGAACTGTAAAACCAAGATGTTTATTAAAGACACCATCTTAAGTGTATAATACACAAGGCCCAGCCTGTAATAGTATGGTCTACATGGTGCACTGGTCCTGATACCCACCTGCACTGGGAACGTATAGCTGTCCCCCATAGAGCTGTATAGTACAGTAGAATCTCCCAATAGCAGACACTCACAGGGAATTAAAAAGTGTCCACTACTAAGAGATGTCCCCTATTGGGAAAAAAGGCTCAAAAATCTTTCTAAATGACGGAATACTGTCCTGTACTCATTCTAGAGTGTAATTACTTATAAGGGTATGTTCACACTGCCGAATTCCGCGCAGTGAACATTACCATCAGTGTGAATGGGTCTTCCGCGAGACCCGTTCGCACTGAGGAATTTACATTTCAGTCCGCCGCTGAAATTGTTCAGTGCAAAGAAAGAACAGGTTCTTTCTTTGCACAGAATTCCACGAGCACTGCATAGCCGTCAATGGTGACAGCGTAGTCCCGTGCAGTCCTACCGCTGAAGTATTTTCGGCAGTGGCCGACTGATGGATTCCGCGATACCGAATTCCGCGAGCGGAGATTCCGCAGTGTGAACGTAACCTAGAACGTGATAAAAAGCAATATTACAGGATAACCTCCCAGTGCCTTTTAATCACCCCTTATCCCTCCCCTGTATCATTTGCTCCCCCTTTATACCCTGAGCCACTTTATTCCCCCTGTGCCTTGTGCCAAATTATCCCCCTCTTATCCCCTGTGCCACATCATTTCCCATTGATGCTCTTGGGCCATTTCATTCCCCCTTTATTACCCTCTGTGAAAATTTATCAACCCCTCTTTATGAAGGGACACAGGGGGATAAAGGGGGAATGAAATGGCCCAGAGGGGATCAAGAGGAAATTATGTCACAGGGAGTAATAGGGGGGAGAATTTGGCATGAGGGGGGGTCAGGAAAGGAGGGGGCTGAATAATGTGGCCGGCAAATGTACAGAAGCTTCTGCAGGGGGTACAGCGGAGGCCTGGGCCCCTTACTGGGATATTGGCTGTACCCCCTGAATGGCGGCCCTGTGTACAAGGTAGGGCAGGCACATAAGCCTGGTTGTCCCCTATTGGGAGTGTTTTGTCCCTTATTAGGTGTGTCCTCATCCGATATTGGGAATGTCCCCTATTGGGAGGGTGCAAATACATTAAAGCGTACCCGTCAGATCCAACAAAAAATATATATTTTTTTATATATCACTCAGTACCTAATCCTGACCATGTACATATAATTTTTGTGTCTACCACTTTTTTTGGTTTTTTTTGTTACACTTTTAATTTAGCTCACTGGTCTGAATTCCTCTCAAAGGGAGGGGGCATGGCCTCACTGTGCAGGTCTCCGCCCCCTCCCTCAGTATGCTGTCTGCTCACATCTCCCCTAGCATTAGCAAAACTACAACTCCCAGCTTGTCCTCACTGACAGTAGCGGGACACAAGCTGACAGTGGGAGGATTTTTCCTCCAGCTCTGAGCCCTGCGCTCACAGCTGTCAATCAAGGAAGTGTGTCCATGACATAGGTGATGACGCATGGACACAGCAGGACTAGTATGTGTCCTAGCAGGCAGGGGGGGCAGTTGTATGAATGGCTTTTTCACTATGAAATACGGAAAATTTTCTAATGAAAGTAATTGCAAAACCTATTGGTTATACATGCTTTACAACATATCAAGTTTTTGTATCTGACAGTGCCCATTTAAGTCTTATGGGACTCTGCCAGGGAATTAAAAACTTTTCGCAATTGGGAGGTGTCTGCTAAGGGAGATTCTACTGTAATAACAAATGCACTGGGTTTTTGTGACTGGTCTGTGACTTGTATGAAGATGGTCTGTACTGGGATTATGTATCTTTCTTATTTAGATATTCATTTGTTGGAAAACAATAAGCCTTGCTGTTCTAAATTGGCAATATATGACAGTGCTACAGTCACTAATATCAGTGTTGCAAGGACAGTTCAAAGAATGAAGAGAAAAGGGGATGCTTCAGGGGAGCTAACTGGCAGAAGAAGACTAAAAGACAGATTCTGACAAAATATTGAAATAATAAACACATTTCGAGAGTCAACTATTCTCTTCATCAGCAGTATAACACCAATATTACATCCCACCCAGATAAAGCCCACCCTAAAAATTTAAGGCTCATAATTGGGGATGTTGGGGAATACAACTTTGGTATAATAGTGATCGCAATGCAGAGAAGTTGGACGACTTGTTATTGTCCTAAATGTCCAAAGAAAGGATGACCATGACGCTCTTCCCTTCCTTGACCCTTGGCTCATCATCTGGTTGGGCTATGTTACCAATTAAAGCTTGGAGGGACTTCTTGTACAGATATTGTATGATGTAACTATACATCTACTCTTGCAAAATTTGACTAAACCACAGTTATTTAATCTGTAATGTCTTTTTGACAGATTATATGGCTAGAGCATATAGTACCTTATTCTACCTATACTGGTTATAATGTGAGTGCTTTACTGTAGTCACACACCTTGCACTTCTGACACCATCCGCTGGCTCCTGTTCACACTTCCCCGCTTATCATCTAATCAAGAAATGAATAATGATGATCGGGACGGCACGATCGGGACCCAGGGGATGGCATCAGAGGTGCAGATAGTCTTCAGATTCACCTCCAGTCAAGTAAGAGTTAATTTAAATATAGCAAGGTTGTGCTATATCTTGGAAACGGCTGAACATATTGGGGTCAGGATTACATACACGGAGAAAAGATGCCCCTGACCTTCAGATGTATATGAATGGGCCTCACAATGCCTTACTATAAGCAGAGCACTCGTCTCCAACCCATGGCTGTCCAGTGCTTGGGAAACTTCAGCTGTTTTGCACCCTATGTATACTATGCCATATAAGTAGGGTTGCCTCTTGGCCGGGAGTTGTAGTTTTGCAACAGCTGGAGGCACCCCTGGTTGGGAAACATTGACCTATGTACTACTATATGGTCCAACATGCTGGGAGTAGTAGTTTTCATTTGGGGCAGCTGCTTAGCCGCAGGCTGTATCAGGTCATGCTGGAAATTGTAGTTAGTAACTAACTGCAACTCCCGAATTTAATAAAAAAAAGCGATCAAAAAGTCACATCAAAACAAAAATGGTTCTGTTAAAAACTACAGATCGGGGCACAAAAAATGAGCCTCATACCGGCCCGTATAAGGAGAAATAAAAAAGTTATAGGGGTCAGAATAGGACAACATTTTCCCCACATATGTGTATCCTGTGATATCATGCATATATATTGAATTATGCAAATTAGCATGACCGGTATTTTTTTGCAAGAAGGGTGGCATTGATCTCTGCTCCAGGACTCTATTATAGAGTGTTTAATTAGAATGACCTCTGCAGAGACTGCATTATTGTTTCCCAAGTCTATAAAGATCAACTTACTAGACCACAATGATCCTTGCACCAAGTACATGTGACTGCTCCATAGGGTGCTTCACTCTTCTACTATAGGAAAGTTTCCCAGGTCTTATGCATACGAAATTCCTACTTAGGGTGCGTTCACACTACCTTTTTACAAAACAGGAACCGGAGTTAACATATTAGGCTGGGTTCACACTACGATTTGTAACTACGGTTCCCATATACGGCTGGGAGGAGGGGGGCTTAATCGCGGCGCCCGCACTCAGCCGTATAGGGGAACCGTATTTAATGCATGCATATCGGCTGCGTTTTCGGCCGTATGCAGTTTCCCGACGGCAGGCAAAAACGTGGTCGACTGCGTTTTTGCCTACAGTCGGGAAACCGGATACGGCCGAAAAAGCAGCCAACCGGAGGCTGCGGTTCACTCCGGTCGGCTCACAGACGGGCATTAAATACGGTTCCCCTATACGGCTGAGTGCGGGCGCCGCGATTAAGCCCCGCCCCCTCCTCCCAGCCGTATACGGGAACCGTAGTTACAAATCGTAGTGTGAACCCAGCCTAACCCGACCGGAGTCATACAGTAACTCCGGCAGCTAATTTTTGCCCCATTTCTGTTTTTTTAACCGGACCTAAAACCGCGGCATACCGTGGTTTTAGGTCTGGTCCAAAACAGAATACAGGGCAAAAATAAGTCGACCGGAGTCACCGTTTGACTCTGGTCGGCTCATTGAAATGAATTAGATACAGGCTGTGTCCGGCTGGGATACGGGAGCGTACGGTTTTCGCTTCCCCCAGCCGGATCCGGTTCCCGTACTGTAAAAACGTAGCGTGAACCCAGCTTTACAGTCCCAGCTTTGATGGGACAATCCCTGACCATGAAATAGGCAAAGTGTATGAAACCCTGCTCACTAGTGGATGATTTGTGTGGACATTTGGGGGCATTCATGTTATGGGGCTTACATGCCATGATTAAATAATAGCAAACGTGATGCAACCAGATTGTATGCGGTCCAAAATATTGAGGTATGAATCTACAACACTGTGCCCATAGAATTTTATGGGCCTATAGGGGAAGATGTTTTAATACCTGTTTAGAGGAAGAGTGGTGCAATTGCCTATATATATATATATATATATATATGTGTGTGTATGAACAACTTTCACTTCTTCTGACTTACATCTCAATAATGACACTGAAATGACATGTACCGTATATATTCGAGTATAAGCTGACCCGAATATAAGCCGAGGCCCCTAATTTAACCCCAAAGACCCATCAGTGGTCTTCAACCTGCGGACCTCCAGATGTTGCAAAACTACAACTCCCAGCATGGAGGTCCGCAGGTTGAAGACCACTGCGGCCTTCGTCATCATCCAGCCCTGTCCCCCCCCCCTTTTGTTTTGTACTCACCTCCCCTCGGCAGGAAGTTAGGGTGAGCAGGTCAGGGCCATCTATGCTGCAGGGACCGTCCGGTGGGGAGGATTAGTCGTTGCGGGCTGTCCATTTTCACCGGGGGGCTCTTCTCCGCGCTTCGGGCCCGGCCCTGGACTAGTGATGTTGCCTTGACGACGACGCACAGGGACGTTGCTCATTAACGTCCCTGTGCGTCGTCTTCAAGGCAACGTCACTAGTCCAGGGCCGGGCCCGAAGCGCGGAGAAGAGCCCCCCCCCCGGTGAAAATGGACAGCCCGCAATGACTAATCCTCCCCACCGGACGGTCCCTGCAGCATAGATGGCCCAGACCAGCTCACCCTTCCTTCCCACCGAGGGGAGGTGAGTACAAAACTAAAGGGGGGGGGGGCTGGATGATGATGAAGGCCGCAGTGGTTTTCAACCTGCGGACCTCAATATCTGGAGGTCCGCAGGTTGAAGACCACTGATGAAGGGATTGACAGGCGGAGAGTTCACTTGAGTATAAGCCGAGGGGGGCGTTTTCAGCACGAAAAATCGTGCTGAAAAACTCGGCTTATGCTCGAGTATATACGGTATACATATGTTCCCTTTAAATAGACATCGGAAACCATACCTATATTTATATATACAGTATAGCATACGGTAAACCCAATGCGTCATTCCTATCTTGGCCGGGTCTCAGATAAATAAGAAATATTATGCAGAGACGTGTGTTACATTTGCTTTCCTGTAGCCACAATCGAGTTATATTAAGGCTTAGACCTTCACGGTGATACAGAGTAGACTTCAATTCCCAGGGAGATTGCAGCGTTTACGATGACTACGTTTCCCTGTGGACCATGTCTGACTGTAAAGCATTTTTACAAGGTCGACGGCAACTTTCTTTTCCAGAAGGCGGTGTTTCCCAACCAGTGTGCCCCCAGCTGTTGCAAAACTACAACTCCCAGCATGCCCGGACAGCCAACGGCTGTCCGGGCATGCTGGGAGTTGTAGTTTTGCAACAGCCGGGGGGCACTCTGGTTGGGAAACACTGCCATAAAGAAATGTAAAATTGAATCACAGGTTTCTCTATGTAGCCACGGAGCCCTTAGGGGAATTTTAATAAAAATTGTAACAAAAAAATGTTAAATGCCCATTTTGAAGAATCCTACTTTAACCCTTTGTCATGCAGTTATGTCAGCTTTGTTGATTTCTATTAAACCAAAGAAGAAACGCCAGCTACTTCTATTCCTTATGCTTCGGTCACCACTGAAGTAGTCTTCTCACCATTATATATGACCACGTCTAGCATATCCCAGAAAAAGGCCTTTGCTGTAGTAAGATGTATGGAAATGGTCTGTGACTGGTTGCCAGGGAGAGCTAACAGAGGGAAAGAGGAGAGATTCTCAGTGTGAGCATGGGACAGAATTTTTATTTTATTTCATTTGTGGTGGCCCTGTTGTTATTGTGTGGCCTCCAGTGCACACTTCATCTCATCCGCCCTTCAGGACTGTACGCCGAGGATGGCTTTTGTTAAGAGGGGGAGTTTCTGGTGGCCCGGTAAGGGTGCATGCACACTGTGTTTCTTAAGATACGGGACCGTATACGGCTGGGGAGAGGGGGGCGGAGAGTCGGGGACGGGGCAACCGCACGCTGCCATATGCGGTCCCGTATCTAATGTATTTCAATGAGCGACCGGAGTGAAACGCTGCCTCCGGTTGGCTCCGTTTTGCCCCGTATACGGTTTTCCGACCGGACCTAAAAACGCTGTTGACTACGTTTGTAGGTCCGGTCGGGAAACCGTATACGGGCCAAAACGGAGCCGACCGGAGGCAGCGTTTCACTCCAGTCGCTCATTGAAATACATTAGATACGGGACCGCATATGGCAGCGTTGTGGTTGCCCCGCCCCCCTCTCCCCAGCCGTATACGGTCCCGTATCTTAAGAAACGTAGTGTGCATGCACCCTAAAGGAGTTTCTCTCTTGTACCCTTTCTGTCCTGTGTGGCGGACTCTATTTCAGAGCCCCCTGAGTCCACCTTCATTATATGTGCCCTAAGGGGTTAAGTGACCTATGTTATTTATTCATTTGTATGTATAATGTTCATATGGCTTTAAATGTTGTTACCAAGACATGTAACCAGGGAAGGTGTCTGACCAGGTGACTTGTAGGTGACCTATGGGAGTCCTCCAAATTGCTCCCTTATATAGAAGGGAGGAGCTAGTGAGTTCAGTTCTGAGATGAGTCTGAGGAGCAGTACAGTCAAGGCCTGGAGGGGCAAGCTGTGCATAACTAGCTTGCCCCCTGACTGGTGAGTAGTTAAGGGGTTAATAAATATACAGGCAAGGTTTTTAGCCCCCTCCCCCGCCTGTAAAACTTGTTGGTAACTATAGTGGTATGTCCCATGGGTGGGGGGGGGGGGGAGGAGTGCACCAATCAGGGGTTTAATAGTTTCCCGGGCTTTCAGGGGCCCTCCCCTGGGTATTTATAGCTGTGGTGCCTCCCTTCCCCCCCCCCCCCCTCAATATGCCCAGGACCCGGAGTTTTGCCCTCCCTCCCTCCCTTTTTGTATCTCTGTTTATTGTAAGTCACAGCTTGGCGGTAAGAAGACGGTGAAAGCGGGGTCAACCCGGGGTAGACCTCCACACAGGACAGTGTGGCAGCACCTCTCGGGTTGGTAAGAAGCCAATCGGTGTCTTTGTTACAGTTAAATTGTTATTTATATAAGTAATTTTATAAATAAAGCTGTGGCCGATCCCCACCCACGGAAAAGTTAAATTTTTGTGTCAGTTATTATTGAATTATTTATTGTAGTAAGGGGGAGGGGTAGTTATAGCCTGCTAGGAGCTAATTGGGTCTCAACAGTCCGAGAGTGTCTGGTGTCCTGAAGAAACCCAAGGCCTAACCACGCAGCCACGCTCCCATCACAAAGTGCCCTTTCAGGTGAATGTCAAAGCCTGGTAAGCAACCACAGGGGTGAAGTCATGTCTGCTCAAATCGGTGTGGGTCTGCATAATTCAGTCCAAATCCACTACAAGTCCCAGAGAGCCCACAAGTCTCTTAAGTAACTGGTCATCTCCTTGGGCCTAACTGAGCTGTAAAGACTATTCCATCTGTCTGCCTCAGTAAAGCTGCCGTTGTTCTGTAACTTTGCATTGGAGTGATTATTTGCCCCACGCTTAGCCCAGGAACCAGCAGCCATACCTCGAGTGGTGTAGAGGATAATCACGCCCTGGCGTCACAAACACAAAGGGCTAATGCTATCTGCCCCTAGGGTAAAAACATCTGCCCTTCATCGCACCCTCACCACACATTCATGTCATACATTGCATTTCAGGGGAAAAAGGGACAGATGGAGCCATATAGAATCGAGAGCTCAAACCAGTTTTTCAACCCAACCAGGGTGCCTCCAGCTGTTTCAAAACCACAACTCCCAGCATACCCGGACTGTCTGGATTAAACATATAAGAGAGAATGATGTGACAGCAATAGATTTTGTTCACAATTTTTTGGTCATTTCATTTTCTAGAGGGAGGCAAGTTGCAAGGGACCCCTTAGTGACCACAAACATTTATATACCATTTTACCACAATGGCTATGGAAAACACCTACCACAGGAGCACCATAACAGTGGAAGCCATGGGAACCCCATTAACCATGACCATCACAGGGTTGCCGTGACAGTTAAAGCCACAGGACCCCCATAACAGTGACAACCAGAAAAAAAAACTCAGTAAGAGTGACTGTCATAGGACTGCCATGACAGTGACCATCACAGCATCCCCATTATAGTGACAGCCAGAGAAATCCCATTAACAGTGACCATCATAGGACCGCCATGACAGTAACAGCCATAAGAACCCCCATAACAGTTATTGTCACAGGGCTGCTATGACAGTGACCATCACAGGAATACCATTACAATGACAGCCAGAGAAACCCCATTGACAGTGAGTGTAATAGGACCGCCATGACAGTAACAGCCATAAGAACCCCCATAACAGTGATTGTCACAGGGCTGCCATGACAATGGCCATACCTAGAACCCAATACAGTGATATCCAGAGAACCCCATTAACAGTGAGCGTCACAGGGCTGCCATGACAGTGGCCATACCTAGAACCCAATACAGTGATATCCAGAGAACCCAATTAACAGTGACCGACACAGGGCTGCCATGACAATGGCCATACCTAGAACCCAATACAGTGATATTCAGAGAACCCCATTAACAGTGACCGTCACAGGGCTGCCATGACAATGGCCATACCTAGAACCCAATACAGTGATATTCAGAGAACCCCATTAACAGTGACCGTCACAGGGCTGCCATGACAATGTGACAATGGCCATACCTAGAACCCAATACAGTGATATCCAGAGAACCCCATTAACAGTGACCGTCACAGGGCTGCCATGACAGTGACCATAAGAGGAACCTATCACAGTGATAGCCAGAAACATATCTGTGCTAACATGGTAATTTATCAATAGAATTAATTTACTTTCAGAAATGGAATTGTCTGACTTGAAGTAATGATAATGGGTTTTATCACAAAATGTGCCTTACAAAGTCATCATAAATGTGTGGTTGGTTCTCGGGGGTAATGATCTACCTTGTGTTTTCTTTTAATTCTATTGGGTAATACAGAGTTATGACCAGGGAGGACCCACTGGATTGTGCGGCGGCGGAGAACAAACGTCCCATTGACTTTCAAAGCCCTATCCTAGAGAAACGGAAAAGACCAGTGGTTCATCCCTCAGCCCCGGCTCCTCTTCCTAAAGATTATGGTAATCACTAATGCATGCCCATATTAACCATTGGTTTTACTACTATCATATTGCTATAGGAGTAATATTCTTTCCTGTCTTCATCTTCTACCACAGCTTTCACATTCTTCGATCCCAATGACCCTGCATGCCAGGAAATCTTGTTGGATCCCCAAACTAGTATTCCTGAACTCTTTGCGATCATCCGCCAATGGGTGCCACAGGTCCAGCACAAGATAGATGTTATTGGCAGTGAGGTAAGTTCTTTATGGTAGGAGTGATTATGATGTACACCTTGTGCATTACTTTTTGTAATGTCCCAGCTAAAATTAAAAAAGAAGGAACTTTGCAACCTGTCTTCACAAAAGGGGTTGCAAACAAATTTACAGTAGCACACTGCTAGCACTAAGATATACAGTGGTCCCTCAACATATGATATTAATTGGTTCCAGGAGAACCATCATATGTTGAAACCATCATATGTCGAGTACATATGTCTTTGTAAAAATGGTAATTGGTTCTGGGGCCTCGGAACCATTGTATGTTGAATACATATCTCTATGGGAAACTGCTAATTGGTTCTGGGATGACAATTGTATGTGGAGTGTATGGGGAGTGTTTAACAAACCAGGGTGCCTGCAGCTGTTGCACAACTACAACTCCCAGCATGCATGTATAGCCATTGACTGTCTGGGCATGCTGGGAGTTATAGTTTTGCAACAGCTGGAGGCACGCTGATAGGGAAACATTGATGTATGGGGTGTATTGTGTGTATATGTACTGTATGCGATGTGTGACATCACATACAGTACTGTACAGTTCTTTAAATACCTTCAGGGGGGACAGAATGTCCTCCATTACCATCCTGCCGACTACAGCTCTATAGGAAGGAAGGGGAGGGCAGCCAGCAGCTCATTGGATGCCTGCAGCAAGATGCTCCAGGCTATTGGCTATGGCTGCACTGGGGGGCGGGGCTTACATGGAGCTCACGGAAGCCTGTATGAGTTAGCAGGACAGCATGTGAGTAACAGGAGGCAGAACGGGGCACACGGGGCACAATATACAACTATCTGTCAGTTGCTGAAGTTGTCAGCGCTGTCAGATAGCTGTTTGTATGATGGCCCCTACACACAGCAGCATCATATGTCGAGGCTGCCTTCAACATACGATGGGCTCTGAGAGGCCATCATATGTTGAAATGATCATATGTCGAGGCCATCATAAGTCGAGGGGTCACTGTATGTATAACTAGCTGAGTATCCGGCATTGCCCGGTTTTTCCTACCTAATTCCGACCTCATAGCCCGTCCTCATATCCCTTTCCTCATATCCCTTTCCTCATATCCCTTTCCTCTTATCCCTTTCCTCATATCCCGACCTCATATTCTGACATCATATCCCTCTCCTCATATCCCATCTTCATATCCCGACCTCATAGCCTGTCCTTATATCCCGACCTCATATCCCATCTTCATATCCCGACCTCACATCATGTCCTTATATCCCGACCTCATATCCCATCCTCATATCCCGAACTCATATCTTGTCCTCATATCCCATCCTACATATCCCGAACTCATATCTTGACCTCATATCCCAACCTCATATCATGACCTTATATCCCGACATATCCTGACCTTATATCCCGACCTTATATCCCGTCCACATACCCCATCCTCATATTATGACATCATATCCCGACCTTATTTCTCGACCTCATATCCTGTCCTCATATCCAGTCATGTCCCATCCTCATATCCCATCCTTGTATCCTGTCCTCATAACCCAACCTCAAATCCTGCCTTCATATCCCGTCCTCATATCTCATCCTCATCTCCTGCTCTCATATCCAGTCCTCATATCCTGACCTCATATCTGGTCCTCAGGTGGGGCTGAGTTGTGATGATTGTAGGTCAAAAATAGAAGGAAGGGTAATAGAGGAAAAAATGGAGGGCAGCACCTCACGTAATTCTGTGGGCTAGATTTCCCCAAGCCCCTTAAATAAGAGATGTGCTCACCTTATGTGAACCTTGGTTTCATGCATATTACTCCTTTAGATGTGGGGTAGCGATGTGGGATCCTTGGCTACAGCCTGTAGAGATGACCGGTCTCCTCTTGGGGGGTCGGAAATAGTGCCGCTACGACACTTCCCGCCTCGACGACTGTTCGGAGTAATCACCAAACAGCCGGGCTAGAACGCAAGTAATCATAAGTAATGTCTTTCTCTTATGCCCTGACTAGTGGTGTCTGCACCTCCTTAACGCGTTGGAAATTTAGTTTGAAAATGTTTAATGGGATAACGTCCTTTAAAATCTCCTACCGTCTTGTGTCTACAGCTCCCATGCTAGTCTACGGGGGGTATTTATCAAAGGATTTATGTGTTTTTTTTTTTACGTAACTTTGGCTCAATACTTTGGCACAGTGTCTTTTTGCGCCAAAGTTTGGCGCATCTTCTCCACTGTCATTTTTTACAACTTTCTCAAAATCACACGGTCCTGTGAGTGATTTTAACTTTAGTCAGTAATTCATCATTTGCGCCAATCGATCTTTGGCGTAATTTTGGCGCAAATCCCCGCCAAGAAATTTTGCACATGGAAAACACACTTAGCAATGTCAGAAAATGTAAAGGCGTCAAAATACATAAAAAAATGTTTTGGATGAAAGCAGCGACGCCTCCAGGGCTGCTCAATACTATCCTGCGACATAGTTGTCTCTGAGGAACCTTCACCCTCCGTTGAGCCAGCATTGGACATGGCCGCACAGGGTCAGGAAAGGTAAAGCACTAAAGCAGTGGTCTCCAACTTGCGGACCTCCAGATGTTGCAAAACTACAACTCCCAGCATGCCCGGACAGCCAACGGCTGTCCGGGCATGCTGGGAATTGTAGTTTTGCAACATCTGGAGGTCCGCAGGTTGAAGACCACTGTACTAAAGTAACAAAAACAAAAAAACTACCCAAGTTGAAAATAAAATCCATTTCACATGGTGACTATAAACCCCACAAAAGAAAATAACTCATGTCGCTTGCTGATATACTGCAGGAGGGACTCCGAAATGGCTGCACAAGGGGTAAAATACGCGTCCTCTGTGGGGGTAAGTTCTGTGTAAAAGGCGCTGGGAACAGATGATTTCAACATTTGAGCCAAAATTACTAACAACTTGCACCAAATGATAAATTAGGTGAATGTCCACGAAAACCAAAGTGAAAAAAAAAGGGTAAAAAGAAACGATCAACAGGCAAAATTGATAAATACCCCCCCCTATGTGTCTATGGTTACAGACTACAAACCATTTTGTAGTTAGATTTACATGAGCGATTCCAGACATTATGGGGGAGATTTATCAAAACCTGTGCAGAGGAAAAAGTTGTTGAGTTGCCCATAGCAACCAATCAGATAGCTTCTTTCATTTTGCAGAGGCCTTTTCAAAAATGAAAGAAGAAATGTGATTGGTTGCTATGGGCAACTGGTCAGCTTTTTCTCTGCACTGGTTTTGATAAATCTCCCCCTATGGGTTAGATTGATCAAAACCTGTCCAGAGGAAAAGTTGTTGAGTTGCCCATAGCAACCAATCAGATCGCTACTTTCATTTCTGAAAAGGCCTGTGAAAAATGAAAGAAGCGATCTGATTGGTTGCTATGGGCAACGCAGCAACTTTTCATCCGGACAGGTTTCGATAAATCTCCCCCTTAAGTATTTACACACAACTTTATTGTCTCTGTTATTGAACATTTTTCATTGCTTGTTCTCGCTTTCACGATATGACATCATGGCTCTGATTTAAACAATTCATATTAACATACATGCCACAATTTTAGAACAACCAATGGTTATTTTATGTTCTACTCAACCATTATTCATTTTTGACAGGCTTCATTTTTTACTTTCACAGAACGTAAGGGATAAATGTGATGTGTACGTCTCCTCAGGGGTTCAGATATTGGCTTTATTTAGGAGACTTAACCCCTTAAGGACTGGGGTTTTTTACGTTTTTGCATTTTCGTTTTTTTGCTCCTTGCATTTAAAAAATCATAACTCTTTCAATTTTGCACCTAAATATCGATATGATGGCTTATTTTTTGCGCCACCAATTCTACTTTGTAATGACGTCAGTCATTTTGCCCAAAAATCTACGGTGAAATGGAAAAAAAAATCATTGTGCGACAAAATTGAAAAAAAAACGCAGTTTTGTAAATTTTGGGGGCTTCCGTTTCTACGTACTACATTTTTCGGTAAAAATGACACCTTATCTTTATTCTGTAGGTCCATACGGTTAAAATGATATCCTACTTATATAGGTTTGATTTTGTCGCACTTCTGGAAAAAATCATAACTACGGTACATGCAGGAAAATGTATACGTTTAAATTTGTCATCTTCTGACCCCTATAACTTTTTTATTTTTCCGTGTATGGGGCGGTATGAGGGCTCATTTTTTGCGCCGTGATCTGAAGTTTTTAACGGTACCATTTTTGCATTGATAGGACTTATTGATCGTGAAAAAAAAAAGTGACCAAAAATGCACTATTTTGGACTTTGGAATTTTTTTGCGCGCACGCCATTGACCGAGCGGTTTAATTAATTATATATTTTTTATAATTCGCACATTTCCGCACACGGTGATACCATATATGTTTATTTTTATTTACACTGTTTTTTTTTTTTTTTGGGGGAAAAGGGGGGTGATTCAAACTTTTAATAGGGGAGGAGTTAAATGATATTCATTCACTTTTTTTTTTGCAGTGTTATAGCTCCCATAGGGACCTATAACACTGCACACACTGATCTCTTATGCTCCCATAGGGACCTATAACACTGCACACACTGATCTTCATCATTGATCACTGGTTTCTCATAGGAAACCACTGATCGTTGATTCTGCCGCTTGACTGCTCATGCCTGGATCTCAGGCACTGAGCAGTCATTCGGCGATCGGACAGCGAGGAGGCAGGTAGGGGCCCTCCCACTGTCCTGTAAGCTGTTCGGGATGCCGCGATTTCGCCGCGGCTATCCCGAACTGCCCACTGAGTTAACCGGCAACTTTCGCTTTCGGTTTTAGCCGCGGCTAAAGGGTTAACAGCGCGCGGCGCCGCGATCGGCGATGCACGCTATTAGAGGCGGGTCCCGGCTTCACTATGACGCCGGGCCCGCCGTGATATGATGCGGGGTTACTGTGTAACCCCGCGTTATATCAGGAGAGCAGGACCAAGGACGTATCGGTACGTACGTCTCTGATGACACGTGTCTCGGGAACCGCCCAGTTTAGAAGAGGTTTGCTATGGGGATTTGCTTCTAAACTGGGCGGTTCCCGAGACACGTGTCATCAGAGAGCACTTAGACAGAAAAGAACAACCTTGACTTCAGAAGCTCATAAGTACTGAAAGGATTAAGATTTTTTTAATAGCAGTAACTTACAAATCTGTTTAACTTTCTGGAACCAGTTGATATATATAAAAAAAAGTTTTTTCCTTGAATACCCCTTTAAACCTTTTTTTTATTCCACAGATATTGAAACGGGGCTGCCATGTGAATGACAGGGATGGACTAACAGACATGACCTTATTGCACTATGCATGTAAAGCTGGTGCGCATGGTGTAGGTATGTATTGGTTATCAGCATGGCACCTTGTGGGCATGCCAATGGCTCTCAGGATGCTAGATTATTCCAGGCTGTGTCTGAAAATGTCCGTGGGCACCAAGCCAGGGCTCGTAAGGGAGGGCAGAGAAGTAGACTGGGAACAGCAAGCACAAAGAGCAAAGCATTGCAAGGCTGCAAGATAGAGAAGGGATAGAGCAATATTTCCAGACCAGGGTGCCTCCAGCTGTTGCAAAACTACAACTCCCAGCATGCCCGGACAGCCGAAGGCTGTCCGGGCATGCTGGGAATTGTAGTTTTGCAACAGCTTGAGGCACTCACTTTGGGGTACACTGCTATATACAGTTACATCTTATTTCCCAACCAGCATTGTGCACATGGTAATGGTGGGATAGGCAATGGGTAGATGGGTTGGAGCCACCAAAGGCTTATGCTAGAAAGGAGAGGGATGTATAACTTTGCTGTGGGACTGTCTGGTTACTAATGGAAACTGCTTTATCCTTCCTTTGCAACAACTTTAATTATATCACAGGAGTTGTTGCTCGTTGCCTTAGCCTTATGTATAACGTGGCCTTACGTAAACTCCATAGTGATGCCATATCCATTACTCATGTGACCACATAGTCCAATGGCGCTATTGATGCATGCATACCGCGCTAAAGCCATAGGATGATTTAGTCAAATAGAACCACTGAAGAGACAAGCCCTATGTTTGCATAGTTTACATAAAACTGCAGGAGCAGTAGATGGCAGCACCTTTGACGCACGGTGTGTCCATTCATTCAGGAGACCCTGCGGCTGCCGTACGACTGGCAAATCAGCTCCTTCAACTGGGGGCAGACGTGACCCTGCGCAGCCGCTGGACCAACATGAACGCCCTGCACTATGCTGCCTATTTCGATGTCCCCGAACTGTTACGCATCTTACTGAAAGCGTCAAGGCCTAAAGGTGAGAGTAAAAGTTATACAGAAAATCCACATAGAGCTGTGGCCATTGTTGAGGAGTCACAATATCTCATACGTCTCTTCTCTTCTGTTAGTGCTCAATTCCACCTGCAGCGACTTCAACCATGGAACCGCCGTGCACATTGCGGCCTCTAATCTGTGCCTGGGGGCTGTTAAGTGTCTCCTGGAGCACGGAGCCAACCCCTCAGTAAGGGTAAGTGATGCCTCCTCTGGTAAGTGTTATCATGACAACCCTAAATACCTCATAGGGAATTTCTTAAAATAGGGATTTCCTGCACATGGAATGGTAAAGGTTAAAATAATTACATTTGTTTAGTCTTGAGAAGAGATATTATAGGGCGGGATATGATCAACGTATATAAGTATATAAATGGCCCATACAAATAATATGGGGAAAAACTGTTCCAGGTTAAACCCCCTCAAAGGACAAAGGGGCACTCCCTCTGTCTGGAGAAGAAAAGGTTTAGTCTCAAGGGGCGACACGCCTTCTTGACCATAAGAACTTGTGGAACAGTCTACCTCAGGAACTGGTCACAGCAGGAACAGTTGAAAGCTTCAAAACAGGGTTAGGGTGGGCTCACACTTCACACCATGTTTTTGCAATACAGTTCCTGTATCAGGTTTTTGATTAAAAAAAACGGATTCCTCAAAACCGGACTAAACGGTATCAAAACGTGTGTACAAATTTTTATCTGTATACGGTTTGAAAAATGATGTCCGGTTGCATCCGTTTTTTACGAAAAATAAACGTATATGTTTTGAACTTTTCACTCCATTATGAATAAAGTTTCACTTATTTGACTGAAATTCCAAGAAAAAAAACTCTGGAAAGTCAAAGACCGTATGAAACCGTACGCACATATGGTTCTGTACGGTTCCCATTGACTCCCATGTTAAAGGGTACCTCTCATCAAATAAACTTTTGATATATTTTAGATGAATGAATGTTGAATAACTTTCCAATAGCTTGTTAATGAAAAATATGCTTCTTTCTATTGTATTTTTCCCGATCAGTCCTGTCAGCAAGCATTTCTGACTCATGCTGGAGTCCTAAACACTCAGAGCTGCCAGCCTGCTTTGTTCACAGCCAAACAGACTTTGAACAAAGCAGGCTGGCGGCTCTGAGTGTTCTCCTTTGTGAACAAAGCAGACTGGCAGCTCGTAGTGTTTAGGACTCCAGCATGAGTCTGAAATGCTTGCTGCCAGGACTGGTAGGGAGACCCCTAGTGGTCATTTCTTCAAAGTGGAAAATTAAACAGAAAGAAGCATATTTTTTAATAACATGCAATTGTAAAGTTATTCTGCATACATTAATCTATAATATATCAAAAGTTTTTTTGATGAGAGGTACAAAAAAAATGTTTACGGTTTAATACAGTTTTTCACCCGGGCCAAAAACCGTAGTAGGCCGCGGTTTTCTGTCCGGAAAAAAAAGTAAAAAACCGTATTGTTTGAAAAACGGACACACCCTTATACATTATGGTGCATACAGTTTTGAATGAGAAGTCTATGGGCACGGTTTTCTGTGCGGTTGCATACTTTTTTTTGTGAAACCATATGCCGAAACCGTAAAGCAAAATCGTGGTGTGAACACACCCTTAGATCCTTTCCTAGAACTATATGACATTAATGCCTATGCAGAAATATAAAATCCCATTCTTTCCCCTTCATCCAACCATACCCCCTCCCTTCAATTCCTTGTTTGAACTTGATAGATGGATGTCTTTTTTCAGTCATACTAACTATGTAACTCCGGAGGATAGGCCTCATGTACACAAAATTTATGAACACCTTGTATGACACCCACAGCCTTCTAGAAGGCTCTACTGTACCTCAGAATCCCTCTTTTTCTGTTGGATTGTGTCTAAAAATGTAGTCATGACGTGTGTTTTATTATGGATCATTTCTTTACAAAAAATGTTGGTGGGGTAGAGTGCAACATATGGCAGTACACAAAGTGCCTAGAGAGTGCAGAGACTGTGTCCCTACATACAGCCTGCGCCAGTGTCTCCCAAGCAGGGTGCCTCCAGCTGTTGCAAAACTATAACTTCCAGCATGCCTGGACAGCCAACGGCTGTCCAGGCATGCTGGAAGTTGTAGTTTTACAACAGCTGGAGGCCCCCTGGTTGGGAAACTCTGGCCTACACACAGTCAGCTCTGCCATATGCATGAGACCTAACTTGAAAAAACAATTGAGACAAATATAACCCATAGCAGCAGATTTTTTTTTTTTTTTTTATATATATATATATATATATATATATATAACAGTTTTTTTATTAAAGAATTTTTCTTTAAAACAGATATTTGAGAATAAGAAAATAAAAGTACATAGAATAATACACAGAGTCATTACATATTAAAAAGACCAGGTTACAATATGATCACATAGATCCGGCTGTAAAGATGTTGTTTTTTTTTAATTTAATTTTATTTTTTTATTTAGTAGATTTATGTCTGTAGTTATATTATTAGAAGTGTAAGCACTGCATAAGGACAAGTAATGAACTTTCAGATTTATGCAAAATGTGAAACCTGCAGCATAACATAAGTTGCTGCTTAAAATGTATTAAATTGCGCAATTCGATTCATGAGTTTGTGCAAATAACAGGAAGCTCCTGGATCGTGCAATAAGGGGGGAAAAGCTCAAACACATTCCTACGCCAGCTTGTCGCCGGAGTTCATTTACGCAAAAATGGGCACAAAAATAGTGTTTGCACAAGTGATAAATTCAGCGCCCTCCATCCAGCCTCCATACATGCGGCCAGTTCTCTGAGCGAGCATTTGCTGTCGATGCCTGCCAGCTGAATAATGTAGAGGCAGAGAGGGAGCGTGCGCTCGACTCTAGTGACCGCCATACCAAGTGTATTAACAACTAATAACTACCATCCAGGTGGCCCATATGCCTCTTGACAAAGCCACTTAGGTGGTGAAACGTTGAGGGGGGCATTGTTTCTTTTAATCGCTGTGTGCTGCAACTATCTGTAGTTCAAGGACATTGAGACAGCAATGTCCTCTACATGATAGAGATAAGAGGAGCCCCTAGAGCCCATGATCCAAGATTCACAAACAGTTACTAGCACACAGTAATTTTAATAAGTGTGTGTCTACTTTTCCAATAAGTTTACTTTAATATTTTTTTGGACCATTTAATTAAAGTCCTGTAGATAGAAAAATGTTCTTAATGGTTGGGAACTAAAAGGTTTTTTTTGACCACCTGGATGGTGGTTATTAGTTGTTAATGCATATTGATTCCCCCTCCAACCATTTGGTCTTCCATTGTAACGCCATACCAAGTGTGTCGCCGCCACTGTTTCCAGGTAGTAGAGGACCAGGTTGTGCGCACCAAGGCTAGATAAAGGGCGCATGCACTGAGGACCTGTATGTCAATCACACAGCAGTCCCAGAGCTGAAGTAGAGAAGACAGGCATAGCGGCTCTTGGGCATTACAAACCTCTGGCCATGCCTATCCGAGTTTTGGTGGCTGCAGAAAAAAGTGTTTTTTGGGATCATTAAAAGGGTACTCCCCTGGAAAACATTTTTATTTTTTGATCAAATGGTGCTAGAAAGTTAAACAGATATGTAAATTACTTCCATTAAAAAATCTTAATCCTTGCAGTGCTTATCAGCTGATAATTATTAGAAGGATTGGGATTTTTTAATATAAGTAAATTACAAATCTGTTTAACTTTCTTGAGCCAGTTGATATATAAAAAGAAAGGTTTTCCTGGAATACCCCTTTAACACCTATATGCGAAATGTCTTTCACATAGAATTACAACATTACTTTGCCTCATTAATAGTAGGTTTAAAGGGGTACTCCCCTGGAAAACATCTTTTTTTTTTTTTTTTTTTTTCAATCAACTGGTGTCAGAAAGTTAAACAGATTTGTAAATGACTTCTATTTAAAAATCTTAATCCTTCCAGTACTTATCAGCTGCTATATGCTCCACAGGAAGTTCTTTTCTTTTTGAATTTCCTTTCTGTCTGACCACAGTGCTCTCTGCTGACTCCTCTGTCCATTTTAGGAACTGTCCAGAGATAGGTTTGCTGTGGGGAATTGCTCCTACTCTGGACAGTTCCTAAAATGGGGAGAGGTGTCAGCAGAGAGTACTGTGGTCAGACAAAAAGGAAATTCAAAAAGAAAAGAACTTCCTGTGGAGCATACAGCAGCTGATAAGTACTGGAAGGATTAAGATTTTTAAATAGAAGTCATTTACAAATCTGTTTAACTTTCTGACACCAGTTGATTGAAAAAAAAAAAAAAAAAAAAGATGTTTTCCAGGGGAGTACCCCTTTAAACCTACTATTAATGAGGCAAAGTAATGTTGTAATTCTATTTGAAAGACATTTCGCATATAGGTGTTAAAGGGGTATTCCAGGAAAACCTTTCTTTTTATATATCAACTGGCTCAAGAAAGTTAAACAGATTTGTAATTTACTTATATTAAAAAATCTTAATCCTTCTAATAATTATCAGCTGCTGAAGTTGAGTTGTTCTTTTCTGTCGAACAACAGTGTTCTCTGCTGACACCTCTGTCTGTCTCAGGAACTGCACAGAGTAGAAGAGGTTTGCTATGGGGATTTGCTTCTACTCTGGACAGTTCCCGAGACAGGTGTCATCAGAGAGCACTTAGACAGAAAAGAAGAACTCAACTTCAGCAGCTCATAAGTACTGAAAGGATTAATATTTTTTTTAATAGAAGTAATTTACAAATCTGTATAACTTTCTGGAGCCAGTTGATATATATAAAAAAAAGTTTTTTCCTGGATAACCCCATTTAAGTTATATGTCTGAAAATTCATGACAGTTGCGCTTAAAACATAAGTGTTCTCGATTAGTGGCAGCGAGCAGAAGTATTGGAAATTCTGAGGTCTGAAACATTCTTCCTGCTGTTTCTAGTTACATCTGTTTCTAAAAAAGCTGCATGATAACCAATATGGCTGCAGTGACAGCTATGCCATGGTTGGGACCCAGCATTTTATGAACCTCTATATACCCAGCACTCCTCTTCAGGACTCTGGGAATGTTGGGTGTCACGCTATGCTCATAATCATGTGTATTTTACATTTTTCCTTCACAGAACAGTAAAGGCCAGGTCCCATCGGATGTGGTCCCTGACCCTATGGATATGGGACTGGACAAGGCTGAGGCAGCCATGATTGCTAAGGAACTGAAACAGCTGCTTCTGGATGCTGTGCCCTTGACGTGCAACCTGCCTAAGGTCACACTGCCAAACTATGACAACATCCCTGGTAACCTGATGCTGGCATCTCTTGGTCTGCGGCTAGGTGACCGTGTACTGCTGGACTCGGAAAAGGTATAAGACGTCACAATTTTATATTTAGGAGAGGGCTGATACCACCCATATATTTGGCACTGCAGATGTCTTACAGACTCTTATCCCTGTCATTCTGTGCAAAATATATTGCCTATAGGTCAACCATCTTACGTGTATTGGGGAGCAGATGAAGTGCCATGAAGCCTGTTCAGCAGTACATAGTGACTGTATATAGGAGGTGGCTGTGCATGTGCGCTACTACCTATAAGAGTCTGTGGGAGTTACAGAAAAAGTTGAGATAACTCCCTGCATCCTATAATTAGAATCTAGTAAAACAAAACAACTTACGACAGAGCTTCCAATATGGTAATATAGGCAATGTTAATGTGAGACAGAGGACAGGTAGCTTTCTATATGTGGCAACTGTATAAGGGAGCCGCCCTTCGCCAGTGTTTTCCGGCACTCCTTGCCCTATTATAATTATAAAGCCTGAAAGATTAAATACAATAATGGAAAGAAAAAGGTGCTCAGCTCACCACCCACTAAGGAACTGTAGTAGAAGGACTTTGGATGTATTGTAGTGAATGGAGCTCAGACCGTGCGGGCCGCTTCCCGTGTGCAGAAACCAAAGGAGAAGAGGGAGGTTCAGCTCACAAGACTTGTAGTTAAAACGTAGCTTTTACAGACTCATGTTAAAAAATTAGAGGAACAAAAAAACACCAAGAGCATTAAAAACAGCACGCCGACGCGTTTCGAGCTACAGACGAGCTCTTATTCATGGCTATCCATGAATAAGAGCTCGTCTGTAGCTCGAAACGTGTCGGCTGGACCTCCCTCTTCTCTTTTGGTTTCTGAAAGATTACAGTCTACACAGTGTAGGTACATATAGATATATTTTAACGGAAAGATAGAAACCAGAGAGCACAACCGTCTAACTGCACACATGCCAGGTAATTCGGTGAGAGCAGGGCAGCGGCCGGCATCTACCAAATATCTCACTACTTACTGGGTGCAAAGCTCAGAGGTAAAAAGACGCTAGATCATGCAATATAGAGAATAAGCATGCACTCACCGTTCCTGTAGCATAATCTTCAGATGGTCATTCCGTTCGGCCAGGGAGATCTAGACGATGCAGGGCGCTCAGAGGCAAACAGCCGTGTTCGCACACAGCCGTGTGCTTCTTCCGGCCTCAAGGCCGGAAGAAGCACACGGCTGGGTGCGAAAACAGCTGTTTGCCTCTGAGCGCCCTGCATCGTCTAGATCTCCCTGGCTGAACGGAATGACCATCTGAAGATTATGCTACAGGAACGGTGAGTGCAAGCTTATTCTCTATAGTGCATAACATATAGATATATATTTGGCCATGTATACCCAAGAACATTGATAACATACAAAGACTATGCAGTGATAATAGACTGAAACCATGAAGACCATACAATAGTAATCACCTCACCTCATATTTCCATGTGTTTTTTTGACAGGCTGGCACACTACGGTTCTGTGGCACTACTGAGTTTGCCAGTGGTCAGTGGGTTGGAGTAGAGCTGGATGAGCCAGATGGCAAAAATGATGGCAGCGTGGGAGGCATCCGCTACTTCATCTGTCCCCCCAAACACGGTGAGTACTAGGAGATATCTATTTGAAGGCAATGTATTGCTGAACTTTTGAACTATGGCCTTAGACTGTTCATTATGTATATAAATGGCCAGATAATATCCATGTATGACACCTATACATACATATAGACCTTAAAGGGTTACTCTGGTGGAAAACTTTTTTATTTTTTATGAACTGTGCCAGAAAGTTAAACAGATTTGTAAATTACTTCTATTAAAAAAAAATCTTAATCCTTTTAGTACTTTTTAGCAGCTGTATGCTACAGAGGAAATTCTTTAGTTTTTGAATTTCTTTTTTGTGTTGTCCACAGTTCTCTCTGCTGACACCTCTGTCCGTATCAGGAACTGTCCAGAGCAGCATAGGTTTGCTATGGGGATTTTCTCCTGCTCTCGACAGTTCCTGATACGGGCATCAGGTGTCAGCAGAGAGCACTGTGGTCAACACAAAAAAGAAATTCAAAAAGATAAGATTTTCCTCTGTAGCAAACAGCTGCTAAAAAGTACTGAAAGGATTAAGATTTTTTAATAGAAGTCATTTACAAATCTGTTTAACTTTCTGGCACCAGTTCATTTAAAAGAAAATGTTTTCCACTGGAGTACCCCTTTAAAGGCGCACCATCTTGATTCCTCATGCAGCTTCACCCTCTATTCGACTAGAGGCCATTTCAGACACATCATTTCTTTATTATATCCATTGTATTTCTATAGGCTCGTTCTCTACTCTACCGTTTTTTTTTCTAGGAATCTTTGCTTCAGTGTCCAAAATCAGTAAAGCTCCAGACCCTGCGCCATCCTCAGTCACCTCAACACCAAAGACCCCAAGGATGGACTTTTCCAGAGTCACTGGCAAAGGAAAAAAAGAGAAAAAAGGTGCTTGCCTTACACTTCACGGATCTCACTACAGATGTTGCAGCGAGGGAATTGCTGAGAGCACCATACTAGAAAGATACAATGAAATACAGGTTGTCTCTTAAAGGGGTACTCCGGTGAAAACCTTTTTTCTTTTAAATCAACTGGTGGCAGAAAGTTAAACATATTTGTAAATTACTTCTATTAAAAAATCTTAATCCTTCCTGTACTTATTAGCTGCTGAATACTACAGAGGAAATTCTTTTCTTTTTGGAATGCTCTCTGATGACATCACGAGCACAGTTCTCTCTGCTGACATTATTATGATAATAATAATGCTTTATTTATTGTTGTCCTTAGTGGGATTTGAACCCAAGTCCCCAGCACTGCAAGGCAGCAGTGCTAACCACTGAGCCACCATGCTGTCCTTAGCATACATCTGCTATGCATGGTTGCTAAAATGGACAGAGATGTCAGCAGAGAGCACTGTGCTTGTGATGTCATCAGTGTTCCAAAAAGATAGGAATTTCCTCTGTAGCATTCAGCAGCTAATAAGTACTGGAAGGATTAAGATTTTTTAATAGAAGTAATTTACAAATATGCATGAGAAGACAAAGAAAAGTCGGCACCCACCGGGTTTCCAATTCAGCAGATTTTATTGCACGTTGCTCACAGCCGTAGTACAATTCTCGGGGAGACGACGGATGGTACAAGGGGGGTACCACAGAGAGGCCTCTCTGTGGTACCCCCCTTGTACCATCCGTCGTCTCCCCGAGAATTGTACTACGGCTGTGAGCAACGTGCAATAAAATCTGCTGAATTGGAAACCCGGTGAGTGCCGACTTTTCTTTGTCTTCTCATGCACTGATAGTATATTCTACATGAGTCCGAGCACCACCGTATCCCCACTCCGCTACAGCGACTTAGTGTCCACCCGCTCTCAGGTTCAGAAATTGGCAGTGCCGAACTACTCATCTATACGCTAATTTACAAATATGTTTAACTATCTGCCACCAGTTGATTTAAAAGAAAAAAGGTTTTCACCGGAGTACCCCTTTAAAGGAGAACTGCCAGCAAAACAAACTTATATCCTGTGGTTAGGGGATAAGTAGCTGATCGTGGGGGGCTCCGACCGCTGGGATTTCCCCCCGATTTCTGGAACAGGACCCCGGCTGTCAGTGAGGAGCGCATGTCGTCTACCAGTAGATGGCACGTGCTCCATTCATTTCTATGGGAGCGCCAGAGATACCCGAGTGCTGTAATCAGGTCTCTTCGGTGATCCCATAGAGATGAATGAAGCACGTGCCGTCTGCAGCATGTGCTCCTCCCTAGGAGCTGTATCCTGTGTTGCAAATAGTGGATAACTTAGTTTTGTTTCCTTTAAGAGTTCTCCTTTAAAGGGGTACTCCCCTGGTAAAAAAAAATTTTTTAGTTTTTTTTGTTTTTTAAATCAACTGGAGCCAGAAAGTTAAACAGAGTTGTAAATTATTTCTATTAGATAATCGTAATCCTTCCAGTAATTATCAGCTGCTGTATTCTCCACAGGAAGTTCTTTTCTTTTTTCAATTTCCTTTCTGTCTAACCACAGTGCTCTCTGCTGACACGTCTGTCCATTTTAGGAACTGTCCAGAGAAGGATAGGTTTGCTATGGGGATTTGCTTCTACTCTGGACAGTTCCTGACATGGACAGAGGTGCCAGCAGAGAGCACTGTGGCCAGGCAGAAAGGAAATTCAAAAAGAAAAGAACTTCCTGTGAAACATTCAGCAGCTGATAGGTACTGGAAGGATTAAGATTTTTTTAATAGAAGTTATTTACAAATCTGTCTAACTTTCTGGCACCAGAGGATTTAAAAAAAAAAAAAATGTTTTACAGTGTAGTACCCCTTTAAGGGTAGTGGAAAAATGACATGGCAATCTCTACTATCCAGTCACAGTACACAAACCTATATAGCAAAGAAACTGTGGCAGACAACAGCGTGAATGCAAATAATGTTTATTGTTTAAAATTACAATAAAAACAGGATTGGCGTCTGACAAATATGGAACATCTCTCGTATGGAAGCTACTAATAATATGTAAAATGCCACCATAGCATCTCAAGGTAATAGATTTCTATATAGCAGCCTAACAATAATACAGTGCTGTATCCAGAATCAGTGCATCATTATATGTACATATAGTGCTAAAGTACAGTACAAGCGCAGGATCACAGCAGCAAACTACATGTGCAAGCAAAAAGTGCAACAGAGAGACGTCCACCCCTACGTCCGTTTCGGGACTTGCGTCCTTCTTGCAGTCACAGTGCAATGTTGCCCATGAAAGCCATAAGCGGGTTGGTTGGTCAAGCAATACTGTTGACTTACATTGGACTAGTCCAGTGTTTCCCAACCAGGGTGCCTCCAGCTGTTGCAAAACTACAACTCCCAGCATGCCCGGACAGCCTTCGGCTGTCCGGGCATGCTGGGAGTTGTAGTTTTGCAACAGCTGGAGGCACCCTGGTTGGGAAACACTGTTTTAAAGGGGGTACTCCGGTGGAAAACTTTTTTTTTTAAATGAACTGTGCCAGAAAGTTAAACAGATTTGTAAATTACTTCTATTAAAAAATCTTTACCCTTCCAGTACTTATTAGCAGCTGTATGCTACAGAGCAGCATAGGTTTTCTATGGGGATTTTCTCCTGCTCTGGACAGTTCCTGATACGGGCATCAGGTGACTAGAGGTTGTGTACTACAAAGGTAAAATGAATGGGACATTTTAGAGTAGGGCATGGGATTGGGGAGTGGACAGTAAGGTAGTAATATGTGGTAATAATGCTTCACTGCTTAGCCTACACTAAGAGGTATCACACTGCTCAATCTTTCTTTTTCATGTTATTTCTCCCAGCAATGCAGAAGAAGTCTGTCAGCGTTGGCAGCTTAGACAAAGAGGGGCTTAACATTGACCTGGGGGACCAGGTGCTTGTAGCTGGACAGAAGCAGGGGGTGATCCGCTTCTATGGCAAGACAGACTTTGCACCAGGTAAGTTCTAACGTTTATTGCAAAGGTGATCAGGAAAAATTAACGGGGTGCAGCATTTGAGAATATGACGTGATCAGCAATGCCTGTAAAATAAGATCTGCCCTTCTCACTCAGGATACTGGTTTGGAATCGAGTTAGAAAAACCTACAGGAAAACATGATGGTTCAGTGTTTGGAGTCCGGTATTTCACCTGCTCCCCAAAACATGGAGTATTTGCTCCACCCTCTAGAGTTCAGAGGTGAGTTTTGGGCAAGCCCCTTCATATACATTGCACTGTTGCACGAAGGGTCTACAGCAGTGTTTCCCAACCAGTGTGCCTCCAGCTGTTGCAAAACTACAACTCCCAGCATGCCCGGAGTTGTAGTTTTGCAACAGCTGGAGGCACGCAGGTTGGGAAACACTGGTCTACAGGCTTTAGTGTGATAAGTAGATCATTCTAATGTCCGGATATCTGTTGCAGGATTGGTGGCTCAAAAGATCCCCCAGGAGAGAACAACAGTGTGAAAAAGGTTCATCAAGTTACAAGTAGGTAGACACGTCCTTGTTGTTTCTTGTAATATATGTTTTAGTTGATTTAAAGGGGTATTCCAGGAAAAAAAATATATTTATAGATCAACTGGCTCCAGAAAGTTAAACAGATTTGTAAATGACTTCTATTAAAAAATCTTAATCCTTTCAATACTTATCAGCTGCTGTATACTACAGAGGAAGTTGTGTAGGTCTTTCCAGTCTGACCACAGTGCTCTCTGCTGCCACCTCTGTCTGTGTCAGGAACTGTCCAGAACAGTAACAAACCTCACCTGCTTTGGACAGTTCCTGAGATGGACAGAGGTGCTCTCTGATGACACGTGTCTCGGGAACTGTCCAGAGTAGAAGCAAGTCCCCATAGCAAACCTCTTCTACTCTGTGCAGTTCCCGAAACAAGCAGAGATGTCAGCAGAGAGCACTGTTGCCAGACAGAAAACAACAACTCAACTTCAGCAGCTGATAATTATTGGAAGGATTAAGATTTTTTAATAGAAGTAATTTACATGTGATGTCCCGGTACCGTATTGCATACCGTACCTTGTGTAGTGGTCCCCAAAGTCAGAGTTATTACGTTCAGGTAGGGTCCCCCAGGTGGGATAGCCCCTAGTCGCCTCCTCCTTCTCTAATTTTATAATGTTTATGTATACATATTTAATAATGTATATATTTAATATAATGTATATTAGTATACTTACCTTTGTAGCGTCGCAGGACCTTTGGTCATGTGACTATGTTAATTCCTCTTTGGTATGTTGGAGGACCTTTGTAACATGATTACCCATAACCCTTTATAAAGATGATTGACAGAAGTATTGGACCAATCAGCTCTAGTCCAGCCCCTGCCCATATAAGGGAGCTGTAGCCAATTATCGCTCTCTTGGGTTGCTGCTCTCGTGGATGCCGCACTATCATGATAGATCTGCGCAACTTTCAAAGACACTCTAGGTCTGAAGCCTGCCGACCTCAGCCTCAATCAAACCGTGAGTCCTAAACGAAATCCCCGCTAAAGCTAGCGTGACCGCTGGACCTCAACTAAATCCCCTACATACAGTGGAACAGCGCATATCTACGGACTCTAAAACGCTTAAGGTCCCAACCACTGTCAATCTCTAAGAGACTTTGCATGTATAGAGACTGTTCCGGTTATGAAGCTTGCATAAAATCTTCAGTAAAAGTTCTGACTGTTTTCAGCAAACTCTCCGGTTGTGGACATTCAATTATTCCATACCTCCCTATCGCTCATGGGAAGGGTGGCGGTAGGACAAGCATTGCAGAGGAGCCCTCACCCTGGCGTCACGAATAGAAAGGGTTAATCAGACACCCTTTAATTACCGCACAGCTACACCCCATATACCCTACACCCCCAGGCTACCACATACAAATCTGTTAAACTTTCTGAAGCCAGTTGATGTGGTGGCCGAACCATGCATAACACTCTACTGGTAGACCTCAACAGATCTTGAGGTTAGGCCACTAGGTTGTTTTCTGCCTGGCTTTGTATGCAGAAGACATGAACAAAACATTTGCATAAGCATCCTTTACATGACTCTGCAAATAGGTTATGCTAAACCTTATGTACATAATGTATGTTAAAGGGGTATTCCAACTTTATACATCTTATCCCCTATCCAAAGGATAGGGAATAAGATGTATGATTGCAAGGGTCCTGCCGCTGGGACCCCTGCAATCTGGGTGCAGCCCCTGGAATTCTGTGCCGGGCGCTGCCTCCGAGACGGGGACGTGACGTCACCCCACGCCCCCTCTATTCATGTCTATGGGAGGGGGCGTGACGGCATGACGTGACATCACTAGGGGTGTGTGGCCGTGATGTCACGTCCCCGTCTGCAGGGGGCTGCACCCAGATCATGGGGGTCCCCAGCGGTGGGACCCCTACGATCATACATCTTATTCCCTATACTTTGGATAGGGGATAAGATGTATGAAGCCGAAATACCCCTTTAGGTCCAATTCACACGTACAGTATTCTGTGCAGATTTGAAGTGCAGGATTTCAAGCTGTGTTCAGTCATTCAGTTTACATTGACATCTGCAGATAAATCCTGCGCATCAAATCTGCGCAGAATACTGTACGTGTGAATAGACCCTTAAAGTATTTTATGCATTGCATTTTACCTTTTGAATTATTCTTTTTTTTGTCCTTTCTAGTGTCACAACCAAAGCGTAACTTCAACACAGTGCGGACACCAAAAGAACTTGCATCGGAAAATTCTCTCTCCAGGTATCACTGCTGCCAGTAGGACTTTCCATACAGCTAGCTATGTATCCGTGAGGCTACATCACGGAGATCTCTATATAACTATGACACTTTATAACACAAGTCGTGTGCAGGGCCTCCTGTCAGAAGGTTCTATAAGCTTTTGTGGTAGCTATTATGTCAGCTCATGGATGTTGTATAAAAGCTTTAGAAATGTAACTGTGACTGATAAAAATAAACCCAGTTCCTGCGTCCCCACATTCACAAGATTGTTTTTAAGAAATAAAATGAGCCGAAACCGAAGATTGTCTTTTGGGTCATAAAATGAACATGAGAAACCTTTAAAGGGGTACTCCCGTGGAAAACTTTTTTTTTTTTTTTTTTTAAATCAACTGGTGCCAGAAAGTTAGACAGATTTGTAAATCACTTCTAGAGAAAATCCCCATAGCAAACATATGCTGCTCTGGACAGTTCCTAAAATGGACAGAGATGTCAGCAGAGAGCACTGTGGTCATGACATCAGAGGAAATGCATTTCTTTTTTGGATTTCTCTTTAGTATACAGCCCCTAAAAAGTACTGGAAGGATTAAGATTTTTTAATAGAAGTGATTTACAAATCTGTTTAACTTCCTGGCACCAGTTGATTTTTTAAAAAAAAGTTTTCCCACGGGAGTACCCCTTTAATACATTTGTTGCAACTTGAGGATGTGCTTTTACTATCAAAAGAGTATGACCAAACGCAGGCGGATCTCATGTCTGCATCATTGTCTTATAGGTATATAGTAGGTTGGGATCCACCTGGAAAGGACATGAAGTAGGAGCCAAATGCTCATCCCTCTTGTTCTGTTCAGTTGGATGCCTGCACACTATATAATCTCTCTTAAAGGGGTACGCTGGTAGAAAACAATTCTTTTCTAATCAACTGGGGCCAGAAAGTTAAACAGATTTGTAATTCACTTCTATTAAAAAATCTTAATCCTTCCAGTACTTATCAGCTGCTGTATACTACAGGGGAAGTTGTGTAGGTCTTTCCAGTCTGACCACAGTGCTCTCTGCTGCCACCTCTGTGCGTCTCAGGAACTGCCCAGAGCAGGAGAGGTTTGGTCCGGTTCTGCACAGTTCCTGACACAGACAGAGGTGGCAGCAGAGAGCACTGTAATCAGACTGGAAGGATTAAGATTTTTTAATAGAAGTAATTTACAAATCTGTTTAATATTCTGAAACCAGTTGATCACTTAAATATTGAGGAGTATTGTAAGGCAGTCTTGCTGATTGACAGATCGCTGCTGACCATACTCCTCCCACATGTGTCCTTTTAAGTCAGTGTTTCTCAACCAGGGTGCCTCCAGATGTTGCAGAACTACAACTCCCAGCATGCCCTGACAGCCTTTGGCTGTCCGGGCATGCTGGGAGTTGTAGTTTTGTAATACCTGGAGGCACCCTGATTGGGGAACACTGTTTTAAAGGGGGTACTCCGGTGGAAAACTTTTTTTTTAAATGAACTGGTGCCAGAAAGTTAAACAGATTTGTAAATTGCTTCTATTAAAAAATCTTTACCCTTCCAGTACTTATTAGCAGCTGTATGCTACAGAGCAGGAGAGGTTTGCTATGGGGATTTTCTCCTGCTCTGGACAGTTCCTGATACGGGCATCAGGTGTCAGCAGAGAGCACTGTGGACAACACAAAAAAGAAATTCAAAAAGAATAGAATTTCCTCTGTACCATACAGCTGCTAATAAGTACTGGAAGGGTAAAGATTTTTCAATAGAAGTAATTTACAAATCTGTTTAACTTTCTGGCACCAGTTGATTTAAAAAAAATGTAGTCTACCAGAGTACCCCTTTAAGTTGAATGCTGGCATACTACACCACTTCACATGAGAAAAATACTTTAACATTAGGCATTGCAATAGTTAAAGGGGTACTCCCGTGGAAAACTTTTATTTATTTATTTATTTTTTAAATCAACTGTTGCCAGAAAATTAAACAGATTTGTAAATCACTTCTATTAAAAAATCTTAATCCTTCCAGTACTTTTTATGGGCTGTATACTAAAGAGAAATCCAAAAAAGAAATGCATTTCCACTGATGTCATGACCACTGTGCTCTCTGCTGGCCTCTGCTGGCCATTTTAGGAACTGTCCAGAGCAGGAGAAAATCCCCATAGCAAACATATGCTGCTCTGGACAGTTCCTAAAATGGACAGCAGAGGTCAGCAGAGAGCACTGTGGTCATGATGTCAGAGGAAATGCATTTCTTTTTTGGATTTCTCTTTAGTATACAGCCCCAAAAAAGTACTGGAAGGATTAAGATGTTTTAATAGAAGTGATTTACAAATCTGTTTAACTTTCTGGCACCAGTTGATTTAAAAAAATAAAAAATAAAAAGCTTTCCACGGGAGTACCCCTTTAAATAAAGTATTTTAGCAGTATTTATCTCTTCTTGAAAATAAAGATCAAAGTGGTGCTCGGAAATCTTCATGTGCAAGTGTTGTGTTCCAAAGTAGTCCTCTCTAGACAGGAACACAGAAATAGATGAGCTAATCCGAATAGTTTTTGGACTATTGGTCAGCCTTTGGGATGCCTCTGCTGAATCCATATGCCTAATCTGAGTTCTGTTTTTGGAGCATTTTGGAGACTACAAGCTGAATTGATCTTATTGTATTCTATGGACTTGCAAATCAGATATAACAATTTGCTCATCTTTACAGAGAATAGTGGCAGCTAGAAAAAAAAGGATCAACTGAAGACTTTAAATGTGCAAAAACATGTACTATAACCCCAAATCACACCCTTTTACATGTACAGATAATAAAGCTGGCAACATGTCAGATATTCAGGGAATCTTAGGAATTTAGAGGGTGAGGCATTGGTCATCTAGTATGTATGACTTGTAACTGATCCTCTGTTTCCCCCGGACATAAGCAGTGTCACATGAAAGCAGTATATATACACTGAACCATATGGCCCCACTCCTTACTGACAGCCCCGCTAAATTACCTAAAGGGGATATGCCAAGGCGTTATCCCAAGATTAAAAAGCTATCCCTTATCCTGTAAGTAGCTGATCCCACTGATTGTAGGGATAGATGTCCTTTTTCTCCCTGAGCACTTATGCCCAGCCACCGCTTCATTCAATTCCAGCTCGGGTATGTTTGAAAGTCACATAGACAGTGAGTGGAGTAGTGGCCGAAGTGCCGGTCCATTTACTTAAGGGACATTTGAATAGGGTGATAATGTTTAATCTTGGAGGAACCCCTTTAAGGTCCACCATGACATTTTAAGGTATAAAATTCTGTGCTGATAAATGTCATAATATATCTTTATAGGAAAGCTCTGTTTGCCCAGACAGATACTCTTATCCTAGTTGCATATAGTCACCACTGCAGTCCCATATAGGGTGTCCTGCCACTGGGGACCATCTCGATCTCGGCTGCGGCACCCCAGAAATCCGGTGCACGGAGCGAACTTTGCACCATGTTGGATGACTGGCGATGTGGGGCGGAGGCTCGTGATGTTATGGCCATGTGTCCATAATGCAAGTCTATGGTAGGGGACATGACTGCCATCACGCCCCCTCCCGTAGGCTTGCATTGAGGGGGCATGACCATGACGTCATGGGCACGGCGCAGCCGTGGCGTCACGAGGCTCCGGAGCTGCACCCAATGCTCTAAACGAATGCCGGGTGCAACATTGAGATTCCAGAAGCTGGACCCCCCTGAGTCCGACATCGTATTTCTTATCCTTTGGATAGGGCATAAGATTTCTAGGGGCGATGTACCCCTATAAATTCAGTGGGCGCTGAGTAAATCTAGTATGGAGCAGTTCTGACATGGTCAGCAGAGGAAGCCGCACTACTTGCAATATGCAGGCCTCATTGTACTGGGAATGGTGGCGATCAGAGCCATATCTCTAGCTGTGCCCTCCAGGTTGTTCCAATATGGTAGGATGAATTAACACATTTCCGATGTAGACACCTCCATTACTTTATTGTATTGACTTGTGTTTGTCCTAAATTCAAAGCTTATATTGTATTTAGTCACAATGCATTTTACTCATTGACTTTCCCAGTATTGTACTGTCCCATTATATATACTTCATTCATTGCCTTCTTTGTACCAATAAGTTTTTATTTTAAAGCTTTTGTCATTTATAAAAATAACTGGAATCTGATTGGTTTCTATTGGTGCCACCATTTCCTTCCATGGTTTTGTAGTTTTAGCCTCCTCCCTGTCTCTGTATGCATGTTTCTGCTCCGCACACCATTTCCTCTATTTATGTTCTTTCATTTGTGCATTTTTGCTCTGCATTTACTTTACAGTCAACTCCTGTTGGTCTACCCTTCTGGTTAAAGAGGTTCTCTAGATCTGTCTGATGCCTTCTAGTAAATGTTCTGGCCTCTGACTATAATCTGTTCTGAATCTTATATCCAAACCACTAAATCCATTGATTTCAATGGGACATTAGCATTACATCCTGAAAAAGGTCATCTGGTTTACAGAACCCAAGAAGCTATGTATTAACCAGAGAAGAGAGAAGTTACAAAGAGCCTTTACACACATAAGTACATAAGGCAGCTTTCACACTATGAGGTTCTCCCGTTAATACACGTACGTTTGAAACATAATTATTAACACACGATAAACAACCCCATTCAAGTCAATGGGTTTTTTCGTTTACCCTTTGTCACACGTTATAGCCAGTCATGACTAGCGGACGTTAGTTGTGACGGGAGAAATAACGTGACATGCACACATTTTTTGCACGTCACAAGAAACAGGTAAATTAACATATGTTATTTTTAACATTGAAGTCTATGGCCGACATACGTTAGTAAATACACCTGTTAATGCCGTTATTATAACGGACATTATTTTTACTGAGCATGCTCAGAAGAGGTGACGTCAGCAGACTCCTGCAGTGCTGAGGGACTACTACTACTCCCATCATGGAACAGACTTGTTTCCATGATGGGAGTAGTAATTCCCCACTGCAGGAGTCTGCTGGTGGCTGGGGAGGTTACATTAGTGTTTGTACTACTACCCCCATCATGGAACAGACTCTGTTCCATGATGGGGGTTGTAGTACAGGGGCTGAGGGATTGATCGCACCGGGTCTCACTTCTGACACCCGATGAGATCAGAAGTTATTAAGCAGGGGAGCGGGCGGCATGCTCCGCAACCCTGCCATCACAATGTATTTTTTACTTTCATTTTTTAATTCCCCGCAGGGATCCCTGAATGGCCGATACTGAGGAGCCAATCAGGGCTCCCTGCAGGGATTTTAATGGACAATGTGAGGGGACATATGTATAATAAAAGTGTTGTGTGTGTGTGTGGGGGGGGGGGGGGGAGGGGTCATAGAGCGCTATATATCTAGCCCCCGCCAGCGCATTCATAAAAATATGACCCCCGCCAGCGCATTTATAAGTATATATTTATATCCCCCGCCAGCGCATAATGTGACCCCTGCCAGCGCATTTGTCCTAATTTTCTATTGCAGCGCTATATGTGACAACCTATCAGAACGTATCTATGAATGAATAGTATATCTGTAAGGATCATCGGCCGAGCGGCTGCTGGATGCGCTCCTGACATATATACTTCTCATATATAGCGCATTTGTACATCGTTATATATGACAAGTATATATGTCAGGAGCGCATCCAGCAGCCGCTCGGCCGATGATCCTGACAGATATACTATTCATTCATAGAGCGGCAGCTGTATATGTATATAAAAGTGCTGTGGGGGGCAGATAACGCTATATGTCTGCCCCCCCAGCACTTCTATATACATATACAGCTGCTGCTCTATGAATGAATAGTATATCTGTCAGGATCATCGGCCGAGCAGCTAAAGAAAATGTTCTGATAGGTATGGTTGTCACATATAGCGCTGCAATAGAAAATTAGGACAAATGCGCTGGCGGGGGGTATAGATATATACTTATAAATCCGCTGGCGGGGGTCATATTTTTATTAATTCGCTGGCGGAGGCTAGATATATAGCGCTCTATGACCCCTCCCCCCCCCCCCCCCCCCCCACACACAACACTTTTAATATACATATGTCCCCTCACATTGTCCATTAAAATCCCTGCAGGGAGCCCTGATTGGCTCCTCAGTATCGGCCATTCAGGGATCCCCGCGGGGAATTTAAAAATGAAATTAAAAAATACATTGTGATCGCAGGGTTGTGGAGCATGCCGCCCGCTCCCCTGCTTAATAACTTCTGATCTCATCGGGTGTCAGAAGTGAGACCCGGTGCGATCAATCCCTCAGCCCCTGTACTACAACCCCCATCATGGAACAGAGTGTGAAAGCAGCCTAATATGGACAATTTAAGTGGAAACTGTATAGTATGTCTTCTCACCTGCAGGGGTGCTGAATGCTTACAGGGTTGTCATGGGTTTTCACTGAATTCTGACAATTTGCCAGGCTGGAAGTGTGTGGCTGCACACTCAATGGTGCACTCTATTCATGCCAGGGACAGTTTACTCCCAGTTCCCAGGATTAGTGGGGGACCCCCACCATCAGCTTGTTTTCCCTTATCCTGTGGATAGAAAATCACTTCTTACAATGGGAATACCCCTTTAAGGCCAGGTTCTGCACTATGGATCTCAGCAGTCATACACCTTGTAAACGGCTTCACAAGTCAAACAGGGATGGCCAAAATGGACAATCTTTTTTGGAGCATACGGTATGTGGGGAACATATTCTGATTGGTGTTGGTATATGTCATTGATTTTAATGGTTAGGTAGCCAGTGCCCTTTGGAATCAATGGGTTTTGTACCACACGAAACATCAGTCTTGAGTTTCAGATTCTAGACGCTGCCAGTCAAGTCTGAAAAGTCGTAGGACCTGTCAGAAGATGCCCAAACGGGAGAACCTCTTTAAGCTTTTTCTTTTCATTCAGTTGTATGCGTTTATCTGCTCTGATCACCTTATTCATTGTCTCGTTGCAGTGGTGCTTCTTGTCTCTGCACTGCACTCACTGTCCTTTCTGTTCTCCTTTAGGTTGCTGTTTTGCTGTTGGTTTCCCTGGCTGCTTCGGGCTGAGATGCAATCTTAACCCTTTCTCTCAATCAGCCCTGCATCTTCTAAGCCCTGTCATTTGGAGCCACAGACTTCCGCCTCCTTCTGTCTGTGTCTGCATCCCTTGACTCCCCAGTGCCTTGTCTAATGTTCCTCTGAAACGGGGGCCCCTCTGTGTGTCACTGTCTCATTCAGTGCAATTATAAATGCCGGAGGAGGGGGTAAGGAAGTTCCTGCTATATAATGGTGAAGGTTTTACTTGCTTCCTTCCTTAACAGAACCTTCTATTGGACAACAAATGCAGGAACCTACAACACTATCCAAGCTTTCTCTAGCTGCCATTCATTTTCTATTAAATGTCTAGAGGTTAAATTATAATAGTTCATGGGCCTTTAATCTCTGTAGAAACTCCACAATAATGTCCATAACACTACTTCTAGTCACGAACATCAAATAACTGGTCAATCATGCTCGTAGGCCTATCAAGATCATACAAGGCTTGTCCAAATCTCAAGTACTAGTGGCAGACCATGGCCTTGAAATTAGTAATGTCCCTTAGGCCAACAATGATCCAACATAACTTTATAACTTCTCCTATCAATGTAAATAAAGTCATCACTAGAAGTGGTTGGAAATCCATTCCATGTGGTCACCACACAGTACTTGAGCAAGACCTATTGTATGATATTGCTGGGTAAGTGGTTGGAAAACAGTGAATGTAATGTAAAGCTAAACCTGATAAATGAGATTTAATGTATGTAAATAGCATGCCCGAGCTCCACGGTATCCATTTCCTATAATCTATTCTGTATACATCTCTATAGCTCTAGGGTACCCTCTAGGACATTGACCTTTTATTGCCAGTCACCACACACTATGTCAATGTGTCGTATTACAAGGACACCAATTGGGTTGTCCAAGGATGATGGGAGAAATTACGTCACATTGAAAATTATTTTGTCATCATCACATACATAGTCTTCCTTTGTTCAATGAATCTCTCCAATTGAGATTTGTGATAGTCAAAGAACGACCATAGTCACCAGTGTCTTACTGTTGCCCTGTCAGTTCAGTTTTGTATTTCTGCCTTTACTTTATGATGCCTTAATGGTTATTCCCCTTGCAATAGTCTGAATAGTCTTGTCTTAAATTGTCAATTGTATCTAGGCTTATGGTTTTTGTCATAGGGTAACATTTGCTGACTTATCCTATTATCCCTATATTAAAACCATGATGTCTCAGTATCTTCCAGTCCTCCTTGGTAAAAGTCTTATGTTAATACTTGTCTACTATAGTTTGTCTATACTCATATCATGGCTCAGTTTCTTCTAGAGTAGTAGGTGGTCTACTCCTTATTTTTCTTATTCATGTCCTAATTTCCTATTTATGATCCTAGTCTTAGGCTTGAACATCTTGATTGTTTTATAGCCCCTTGTCTTTGGTTGTTGATATTGATGCCTCTTCTTTTCCACTTATAAAGCTTCCATGCCTTTGGTTGATGTTTTTATATATTTTCATACCTCCTATTTGGTTCTTCTCATCATCCTATCTCTTAACTGGGATGTCCAATTTCTTCCTATCATCTTCCATTGTCTTGTTTCAATAATTTTTTACTCTCTTCGGTGAATTGGGTCAATGTTCTAAGTCCCATGTGGCATGTGATCAAGACATTGCCCATTGGATTTGTTTTTCCAATCCTGTCTATTACCCCATGTATAACTATTCACTGCATGCAGCCCCCTCCTCTGTACATAGTAGCATGGGGTATTCTGTGTGCTGTGAGTATCTCTGTACATTGTGCTAAATATTAGCCAGCACAACCCCACCCGGGGCTCACTGAACGATTCAGAGAGGAACATACACAGTCTGTGGAGCGTATATACCGATGGCAGCATATATAGACACACAATACATAACCATATGGACTGACATAGCGTACACAATACATGCACAGTAGCAGTGATCTGTATAGTAATATATATTCATACAGTTAGAGTGACTACCTGTATACAGATATACTGTCACATATAAATGTGGAGGTATATAGGACACCTTTGTGAGGATGTGTTTTATTATATGACCCCCGGGGGGGACATCACTGATTCTATCATATAGCGGACCCAACATATTTCCCTTGAAACATGTTCTGGGGCCCCTTTCCTGTAACCGTGCGTAAAATCTTGTGATCTGCCTGTAACTTGTGGTCTTACTAACACTGTATACGGGAGACGTGGATGTATGTCAGATAATAAACCGATTACTGAACTACTGATACTGTGTGATGAGTCTTTCTTGTGCTCTGGTGCCATTGTTTTTCTGGTCTTTCGCAGGTGTCTGGGGATGGAGGATCATTAGCGCTGCAGCCATCACTTAGACTGGATGGTGATACATGGTGATCTTGGTCATGACAAGTGTCGCGCCACCAAAAAGCACTGCCATGCCACACTGTGTCTCACCCAAGGTGGCAGTGGCAGTAACCCAGAATGGATTTCTTGTGATTGACAGGCGGAGATCTTGGCCACTTGTGGGTCGCAACGTGACCAGATTTAGATACCTTAGCCCCAACACAGTGCGATCACTGCAGTGCCACACAGCGATTTATGGTTGTGCAACCCCTGTTGCAGCAAAATTTACAATGTAGCCCCAGCCTGTAGACCAGAAGTACAAAAACTGTCAGGGGCCAAAGAAATGTTACCACAAGAGTGCTGAGGTATACCTGAAGGTATGCCGCTAGATCCTGGACTAGGCACGGGGGCAATAGTGACTCAGACACCAATGTTACGGATATCGGTAGGTTTACTGAGGGTAGACAGATGGTAAAGTCTATACAGTTCAGCCAGGGCCCACAGAGGTGACCATTGACTCAGAGACCATAAGGGCTTGCTGGGACTTGTAGTAGGACTGGACAATTTAATGCAGGCCACACTGACTTGACAGTTGTTGACAGGGACTGACTTGACTGACTTCTGACAAAGCTATGACTGTAGCTTACTTGCAATTGACTGTGGCTGCAGGACTTGACTTGAAGCCTCCAATGACTCCGGACACACACACTAGGACTCGACTTGACTGGACCTCAGCTGAGCAGAAAGAGCAGAGCTCAAAGAGAGCGAGCTAGCTCCTCCCAGGGCTTATATGGGGGAGACTAGCAGGGAGCCCATAGGTCACTCCTTGGATCACCTGGTCACTGGTACCTCCTGGGTAACAATCACATGGTACATTTCTTAAAGCAACAACACATTATATATTATAACACATAGCAAAACATATATACAGGGGGGAAACAAGTACGAGGGGCCCAGGGGACACTGAAGGGAGGCAAAGCACCTCCTGTACTGGGCCACCACACATGGAGTAAATGAATGTGAGTGAAATTGTCCTGCAAAATGTCATCACTTACTGCTGCTACAAAGTAGTAGTAATCCATATCAGAACGCCGGGAAAATAACTCCTCAAATGCAGGGATGTAGGATAACCACTGATGAAGTTTACTTAGTTTAGTTGCAGAGTAATGATACAGACAGGATATTCTAAAGACTGGAGACAGGTTTACACTTGCAGCAGTGGATGAGGTAGAAAACCACAGTCGCTGTTATGTGATTTCTGAGAATGTTAGTAGTAGAAGTATACACTAACTGCACTGACTTGATTAGGACTTGATTTTAGAGGAGCTGACTGACACTGACTTGAGCTACTTCACACCAGGATTGCCAATTTAGTGCATACCGCCAGGGAGGAATACAAGGGATAGATGTGGCTGGAGGATTACCCCACCATTATCCTTTTCTTCGCTATGAGGCCCGTCAGACAAACAGCTATTGCCCCCAAAGCTTGGACTGAGACTTCTAAGATAACTTGAGTGGAGACCTAGATGGCGGCATCCATGGGAGGAGTGTGCAGACACTCTAGAACCAATGAATATGGACTGGCTTGAGGCCTGCTCCCATGAGGTATGGGACAGGAGGACAGGGAAGAGGTCTTCTCTCAACCCTGACTAACACTCACTGACTGCCTTAAGCTCCTCCCTGTCTGAACAGACCAGGGTGGAGGAATGGTTGGCTCACCCTGATTGGCTGCAACTGCTACTGAGGTTTCCTCCCTCTTCCTTGATAAAGAAGCACAGTTAACCCTTCACATGTAATTAAAGGCACAGTAGCACCAAAAAAGTTAGGAAACACAATCAAAGTATTTTCATCACAAAACACATTAAAACACAGGTTTGTGTGGCAGAAGAGGCCACCTTCACATAACATCAACCCGATAGGGCAGGTAGACAAGGGTGTTCCGCTCCGGGACACCACTGCTCAGTGCTAATATTAAACCAAGGAAGGATACTTGCATAAGGAAGACCATCAGCACAAGAAAGGCTGCGTGCATTAGGAGGATACATCACAATGAGGTCACCCTGCGGAGCGGGAATGGTACTCACTAATATCAGACTGTACGCTTATAACCTCTCTTTTTTCTATAGTAGTATTGAATTTTAAAATACGTATATCTTGGTGCTTGTAGTGTGTTGCTGCAATATATTATAATAACATAGTATTTTAGCCATGGCAGGGGGCACCTTCATATTCATAACAGATCCTTTTGAATGTGCTGACCGTGTGAGGGAGACCCTTTTCATGAACAACACCAAAGCTTTAGAATATTCTTTAAATACAGTAGGGGGTGTTCCACAGCAATAGGGCCTAGCAGCTTCATGTTATTTGTATGAATGAAAATGATAGAAAATGGCCATATTTTACTGATACTGGTTAAAAACCAATTTCGAGTAGAATGTAGACAAGCCACAGTGTTAGGCTGCATTCACACCACGTTTTTGCAATACAGTTTCCCGTATCAGGTTTTTGATGAAAAACGGATTTCTCAAAACCGGACTAAATTGTATCAAAACTGTACAAATTTTAATCTGTATACGGTTTGAAAAATGATGTCCAATTGCATCCGTATTTTAAGAAAAAACCATATACGTTTTTAACTTTTCACTCCATTATGAATAAAGTTTCACTTGTTTGATTGAAATTCCAAGAAAAAAAACTACTGTGCAAAGTCAAAAACCGTATGGTGAAAATCGGATGGAACCGTACGCACATACAGTTCTGTATTGTTCCCATTGACTCCCAGGTTAAAAGAAAACGTATTCGGTTTCATACAGTTTTTCACCCGGACCAAAAACCGTGGTAGATTACGGTTTTGTGTGCAGGAAAAAAACTGACAAAACCTTACAAGATGCAAAACTGACACAACCTGCTGCATCTTTTGGCGTACAGTTTTCAATGGAGAGTCAATGCATACGGTTTTCAATACGGTTCCGTACGGTTTTCACATTGAAAACGTATACGGGAACTGTATTGCAAAAACGTTGTGTGACTATAATTTTCATTCGAATGAATAACATGAAGCTGCTAGGCCCTGCAGCTATGTGCATGTTTACACAAAACCTTCCTTTTATTGGCTACAGTTTAGGGAAACACCGGTCCTGAAATTATATTCAGTGAAAACAAGCCGAGGCTAGACGTGACAGGTATCACAGACACAGACATGATTTGGCAATATCTAACTTCTACACCCATTTTGCAACAATAGTTTCGCCATTTTGCTTATTAAGAGACACGTGATTGTATATGTATTTGTATTTGTATATAGCTACATTGTTCTTACCATATATTATCATTACAGGGTGTTCTGTGCAGTCATTTCAAGCCATTTCCCACACAATTCCTTGTATAAAGTAGCACCATCCAGCACTGACAATAAATTGTTACTGTTGTTTTGTAGAGTTCCGATATCCATGCTCCAGCTACCATGCATGTGAAGTTATAATGTGGCTGAGAAAGACCTTTTCTACCTGTGTATGTAATATGAGTTAATTTACACAATTTATGGTACATTCTATTGCCTTTATAGCATACATGGAGGCATTTCAGGAGTGTAAGAGATAAATATTTGCATACTGCTGTATATCAGATGAAAAATACCTTGGTCACATGATGCATCCAAGCTAGTTTCTGTACAAAAAAGGAGATGAATTTATGTTTATTCTCAAAATTGAGAAATTGATTTAAAAAAAAAACAAAAAAAAACATAAAGTCGCCATAGATAATCCTAATCTTACACTGGGAATTCATGAATTAAATAAAGTAGGATATGAGAACAGATACACATGTAACCTCTAGTATAACTGTCTTCAATAACATTGCATAGTACATTAGAAGATGGGGCTGAACAAGTAAGTTGTGCGTGCATGTCTTTCATTTTTAACAGTATTTACCGTATTTTTCGCCGTATAAGACGCACTTTTTCTTCCCCAAAACTGGGGGGAAAAAGTCAGTGCATCTTATACGGCGAATACACACCTATCGTGGCGGTCCCTGCGCCCATCAACGGCCTGGACCCGCGGCTAATACAGGACATCATTGATCGCGGTGATGCCCTGTATTAACCCTTCAGACGCGGCGATCAAAGCTGACCGCCGCGTCTGAAGGGAAAGTGACACTAACCCGGCTGTTCAGTCAGGCTGTTTGGGACCGCCACGATTTCACCGTGGCGGTCCCGAACAGCCCGACTGAATAGCCGGGTTAGTGCTTACAGGACACTGGGAGGGACCTTACCTGCCTCCTCGGTGTCTTCTCCGTTCAGGGATCCCCTGTATGGCCGGCGCTCTCCTTTCTCGCCATCACTTCGTCGCGTACGTGCGTCGGCGTGCGTAACGACATGATGGCGGCGACGGAGAGCGAGGATACCCGGCCGGCAGCAGAGACGTTCTGGAGCGACATCCAGGGCAGCGTTGACGGGTCCGGAGCGGCGGGGACATGTGAGTATTACCTCCTATGCAGCGGTCTTCAATCTGCGGACCTCCAGATGCTGCAAAACTACAACTCCCAGCATGAAGACCACCAGGTTGAAGACCACTATTGGATTCAAAATCTTAATTTTTTTAGATTTTGCACCTATAAATTGGGTGCGTCTTATACGCCGGTGCGTCCTATAGGACGAAAAATACGGTATATCTGGTCCAATTTTTTATGGTTTTCTCCACATAAATGTGACATTACATAAAGCTAACTTTAGTGTGTTGGAGTATTCCATAAAGAAAGGGATAGAGATTCACACACACAATGTAAAGTAAGTTACCTGCAGTTCTCTCTCCAAGCTGGTTTCACCAGTTTTTGTTCTATTTTTTTTCCTGTAAAATGCCTTGCCCATTTGCCATGCCTGGGCAGCAGCCCAACAGTAGTGTATGTGATGACAGGAGGCCACTGAGGGTAATAGCCATTAGTAGTCACTGTAAAGTTCTTAGTGGTCACTGGGGTATGAACATCACAACATTTTAGGTTTGATAGTCCAACTGCTCTTACAGTAAAGAATCCCTGTCTGTGATGATGGTGAAGCCTTCTTTTCTCTAGACGTAGAAGATGCCCCCTTATGGATACCATCCTAGGTATTGAAAGATCACTTGAAATATCTCTGTACGGTCTACCCATTTATTTATACATTGTGATAAGATCACCCCTGTCACGATTCGGCTTCCAGGTAGTGGATCCTCTGTGTCAGCGAGGGATTGGCGTGGACCGTGCTAGTGGACCGGTTCTAAGAGGCTACTGGTGTTCACCAGAGCCCGCCGCAAAGCGGGATGGTCTTGCTGCGGCAGTAGCAACCAGGTCGTATCCACTAGCAACGGCTCAACCTCGCTGACTGCTGAGAAGGCGTGGGACAGAAGGACTAGGCAGAGGCAAGGTCAGACGTAGCAGAAGGTCGGGGCAGGCGGCAAGGTTCGTAGTCAAGATGGATAGCAAGGGTTCAGGTAACACAGGCTTTGGACACACTAAACGCTTTCACTGGCACAAGGCAACAAGATCCGGCAAGGGAGTGCAGGGGCAGTGAGCAGATATAGTCTGGGAGCAGGTGGAAGCCAATTAAGCTAATTGGGCCAGGCACCAATCATTGGTGCACTGGCCCTTTAAGTCTCAGAGAGCTGGCGCGCGCGCGCCCTAGAGAGCGGAGCCGCGCGCGCCAGCACATGACAGCAGGGGACCGGGACGGGTAAGTAACCTGGGATGCGATTCGCGAGCGGGCGCGTCCCGCTGTGCGAATCGCATCCCGCTGTGCGAATCGCATCCCCGACGGCCATGACAGTGCAGCGCTCCCGGTCAGCGGGACCGACCGGGGCGCTGCGGGGAGAGAGACGCCGTGAGCGCTCCGGGGAGGAGCGGGGACCCGGAGCGCTAGGCGTAACAGTACCCCCCCCCTTAGGTCTCCCCTTTTCTTTGTCCGGTAACTGCCTCCCCTGGGATGAGGACACCGGGAAAGAATGGAGGGTTTCCTCAACGGCAGGCAGCACAGCAGGAGTGGGAATGGGGAGGGAGGGCAGAGGGCGAAGCCTGGCACGGGGCAGTGTGACACCAGGACGGGGGCCATGAGGAGGCACTGAGGCTTGCCTGACGGGACTGGGAGGGGGGGAGAGGCACTTCCTATGGCAGGCAGAGTCCCAGTTCTTGATCTCCCCGGTGGTCCAATCAAGGGTGGGAGAATGAAGCCGGATCCATGGCAGACCGAGGAGGACCTCAGAGGTACAGTTGGGAAGGACGAATAACTCAATCCTTTCGTGGTGGGGTCCAATAGACATCAGGAGGGGTTCTGTGCGGTAACGCACGGTGCAATCCAATCTGACTCCGTTGACCGCGGAAATGTAGAGCGGCTTGACGAGACGGGTCACCGGGATGCTGAATTTATTCACAAACGACTCCAAAATAAAATTCCCAGAGGCACCAGAGTCCAAGCAGGCCACGGCTGAGAGGGAGGAGTTGGCTGAAGGAGAAATCCGCACGGGCACCGTGAGACGTGGAGAAGCAGACTTAGAACCAAGAGACGCCACACCCACGTGAGCTGGGTGCGTGCGTGCGTTTCCCAGACGTGGAGGACGGATAGGGCAATCCACCAAGAAATGCTCGGTACTGGCACAGTAAAGACAGAGATTTTCTTCCCTACGGCGATTCCTCTCTTCCTGGGTCAGGCGAGACCGATCCACTTGCATGGCCTCCTCGGCGGGAGGCCCAGGCGTAGATTGCAACGGATACTGTGGGAGAGGTGCCCAGAGATCTAAGTCTTTTTCCTGGCGGTGCTCTTGGTGTCGCTCAGAAAAACGCATGTCAATGCGGGTAGCCAAATGGATGAGTTCTTGCAGGTTGGCAGGAATCTCTCGTGCGGCCAGCACATCCTTGATGCGACTGGATAGGCCTTTTTTAAAGGTCGCGCAGAGAGCCTCGTTATTCCATGATAACTCGGAAGCAAGGAGGTGCAGGAGCTGGCGGAGGAGATGGTTGCTGCTGTAGCAGAGGCAGAAGTTGCTGTAACGTGGCGGTCAACTGCGACAGCTGCTGTCCTTGTTGGGCAATTTGCTGCGATTGCTGAGCGACCACCGTGGTAAGGTCAGCGAGACTTGGCAGCGGCACCTCAGCGGGATCCATGGCCGGATCTACTGTCACGATTCGGCTTCCAGGTAGTGGATCCTCTGTGTCAGCGAGGGATTGGCGTGGACCGTGCTAGTGGACCGGTTCTAAGAGGCTACTGGTGTTCACCAGAGCCCGCCGCAAAGCGGGATGGTCTTGCTGCGGCAGTAGCAACCAGGTCGTATCCACTAGCAACGGCTCTACCTCGCTGACTGCTGAGAAGGCGTGGGACAGAAGGACTAGGCAGAGGCAAGGTCAGACGTAGCAGAAGGTCGGGGGCAGGCGGCAAGGTTCGTAGTCAAGATGGATAGCAAGGGTTCAGGTAACACAGGCTTTGGACACACTAAACGCTTTCACTGGCACAAGGCAACAAGATCCGGCAAGGGAGTGCAGGGGCAGTGAGCAGATATAGTCTGGGAGCAGGTGGAAGCCAATTAAGCTAATTGGGCCAGGCACCAATCATTGGTGCACTGGCCCTTTAAGTCTCAGAGAGCTGGCGCGCGCGCGCCCTAGAGAGCGGAGCCGCGTGCGCCAGCACATGATAGCAGGGGACCGGGACGGGTAAGTGACCTGGGATGCGATTCGCGAGCGGGCGCGTCCCGCTGTGCGAATCGCATCCCCGACGGCCATGACAGTGCAGCGCTCCCGGTCAGCGGGACCGACCGGGGCGCTGCGGGGAGAGAGACGCTGTGAGCGCTCCGGGGAGGAGCGGGGACCCGGAGCGCTAGGCGTAACAACCCCTTTTCCCAAAATAAGTAACCCCAAGCTTGACAACCCGTCCTGGTATCTAATCCTCCAATTCCATTAATTACCTTAATCATCCTTCTCTGTACCTGCTCCAAATATAAAAGTAAAAAAGGCGCTCCCTGTGGAGGATCACATGCTGGATGGTAATTATACAGAGGGGGGGCACAATGGACAGTGGACAACAATGGACAGCACGTAATGAATGACAAAATATTCATGGACCCATCTGCAGCCTTCCTGTGAAGATTAAGGAGACCATGGAACTTCAGAGAGACCGGGAATTTTCGTGGCGCTGATCGGGGAGAAGTCAATCACGATGCGTACATCAGGATAAAATTCCTTTAATGGTTAAGGTGCAACGCGTTTCCCTGCGCAGGCGCAGCTTCCTCAGGCCTGGGGAAGCTGTGCCTGCACAGTGAAACGCGTTTTTCTAAAATAAGGAACCCCAAGCTTGACAACCCATCCTGGTATCTAATCCCGATCTCTCCTTTAAAGGTTAAGGTGCAACGCGTTTCACTGCGCAGGCGCAGCTTCCTCAGGCCTGAGGAAGCTGTGCCTGCGCAGTGAAACGTGTTGCACCTTAACCATTAAAGGAATTTTATCCTGATGTACGCATCGTGATTGACTTCTCCCCGATCAGCGCCACGAAAATTCCCGGTCTCTCCGAAGTTCCATGAAATCCAATAGAGAGTCAACTCAAGTGGGTGAAAAGCACCATAAGTCCCCGCAAGGCCACAGGGCTCCCCCGGTTACACTGCATCCCTTCTACTCTGCTCCATCTGCTCCTGCCTCAGTAAAAAACAGTTATCTGTAACCTGACGTCAGTGTGTTTATTGCCCCGTGCCTGGCCCAAGAGAAGCTGTCTCCACCTCGGACCTTGGAGGTTTACCGTGCCCTGGCTTCACGACCTGGCAAGTGTAACATGCACCCCAGCATCACCACTCTTTAACTTGTTTGTAGCCTATTGCATTAGGTGAGTTTAAAAGTGAGTGCTACAGCAGAGTACCCTTCTGTGGTCACATTCCAGGGTCACATGTGCAGTGAAGGCCAGTGAGTGTGAAGCGTGTTCTTCTATCTGTGTATATGAAAATGTGCAGCATTGTGATCAGCTGCTTCACACATGGGTTTGTGTGTGACGCAGAAGTCGCTTTCTCTATGTATGCCCCATATGAAATGGAATGTGTGGGGAAATGTATGTGCAGAATTTCACCGGAATATTCTGCGCGGACATTCCGCTGCAGCAAAGACTCATTGATTTCAATAGGATTCTGCTGCACTGTTTGTTTTCTGGCCAGACAGTCCGCACATTTTCCTATTGTGTGAACATACCCTGAAGGGAAGACTTCCTTCTACAAGGGCTGACTATTTTAACACTTACCTGCAAACAGTTTCCACTTCCCTGTATTTTTGTTCTTATCTTTTATTTAGCAAAGGGTGCTCTCTTATAAAGTAACCCTGTACACAGTGCAGAGCTAGGAAGCGTTTACTAACCTCTGGTATTCACCCAACTGGCAAAAATAAGAATTGGTTGATTGATGATCACTTATAGAGCACCCATGTCCTGTGGGTGGAGAAATGTGTACGTGACAATGGGTAAGGGGGGGGAATGTCCAATATGGATTGGAAATGGGTTGGGTGAGCATAAAAAGGTGTGACAACGTGAAGTCCCATGATCTCCTCATGAAGCTGATTAAACAGGAAAACTAACAGCGACACAGGAACTGCACGTGTGTTACATTGCATGCCGTGTTACAAGACGCCTATTGTGTAAGTGCATAGACAGCTTGATCTTTTATACCTTAGAGTCACCCTAGTGTCGTGCGCTTTATATTCCTTCCTACTCTCCTAAGCACTCTCTCGGTAAAGCTCATAACCTGAAGGGAAAGCCTTGTTACAGTGGGTGTGGAGAGTGAAGGTGACAGGGGTGTCGGAGTCTATAGATAACTGAAGAAGCTAAAAGAAGAAGGTGTAAGGTGAATGAGAAGCGTGGCTGGAGAATACACAAAGGTGCTGAAGTGCTGTTTACGCTGAATTTTTCCTTTAACTGTGTTGGAACCTGATCTTGGCCAAGGTACTATCTGTCTGAACAGCAGGAGACGCTGACACCTTCACAGTGAGTAACTTATCCGGATTATGGATTAAGATTTATGACACTTTATAACCACATATCAGGCTGCTAGATGGTATATTGAGTAATATCTACACTTTCCTTATGAATGCAGTTCTTATGCGGTTTTAATGCATGGTTTTTTTAGGGACTCCCGCATTTTGTGTGTTTTCTCGTTTATATGCCTCCATTTGTTATTATGTACATTTTAAAACTGTGTTAAAGGATATATATCTAAGGATCTACAAAAAAGGGACATTACACATGGAAAACTTTTAAATAGCAAAAGTCTAGCATACAGAGGTAGTCCAGTGAAAAACAACTTATCCTCTATCCACAGAATAGGGAATAAGTGTCACAGTGGATGCCCCCCCCCCACCTGAGATCTCCAGAACAAGGCCACGCGCTTCAGACGCTGCGTCATCTATTCATTTTGATGGGAGTGCCAGAGATGCCCAAATGCTGTACCAAGCTGACAAGCACGGTCCAGAGGTACACAAGCTCTGTACTTGTGTATCTCCTGTGGTAAATTCAGTTGACTGGACATGAATTGGAAAGTTGGAAAGATACAGCCCTGTTTTATATAAGATCTAAGATGTGCTGGTGCAGACAAGGGATACCTGGAAGGGTTATCCAGATGTCTGGGAGAATATTCCGACTTTTGGCTGGATTGGCGCACACTGAGGAGTCACAAGGAGGTGGTGAAGAAACACAGCTTTATTGGGTACAGAACAACGCGTTTCGAGGGGGTCAACCTTCTTCGTCAGGTTCATAGGAATTATGTGTGGTGTCCCGGTACTGTACCTTGTGTGCTAAGTCTCCAAAGTCAGAGTTCCTGCGTACCGGTAGGATCCTCCTAGTGGGATAACCCCTTGTCACCTCTTCCTTCTTTAATTTTATATGTTTGGTGTGTATAATTGTATATAATTCATAGATATGTATAGTACTACAAGGACCTTAGGTCACATGACTACTAAGCCTACTGTTTGGTTAAGCTTAAGGACCTTCCAGGTCACGTGAGTGGGTCACATGATGTACCACAATGCTTTGTGAAGGGACTGACAGTTGGTGAAACCAATAAGCTATGAACCTGCCCCTTTGCCATATAAGCGCGCTGTATCCAATCTTTGCTCTCTTGCTCATGATCATCTCTAGAGAAAGCATCACTCTGTACAATTCTGCAAGAGAACTTTTGCCTGAAGCCCGCTAACTTCAGCCGAATACTAAACCGTGAGTTCAACTAAACTCAATCCTAAATCTACGTTACTACTGAACCTAAAACCAAACCCTAAATTCAGTGGAACAGCGTAAAGCAAGCCTCAGAGCTTATTCCCTATAAGGTCCCAACCAACTGTGAGGAACTTAAATACCGATCCTCTATATAGACTGTTTGCCATTATCAACCTGCAGTTGAGTTATCTGCAGTAAAGTTATCTTCAGTTTACTAAATCTCCGGTTGTGGACAATCCTTTATTCCACCCTATCGTTCCTGGGACGGGTGGCGGTAGGATATATATATATATATATATATATATATATATATATACACACTGAGGAAGAACCCGCACCCTGGCGTCACGACAGTTAAGGGTTAATCCAACACCCTTTCATCACTGCACAGCTACATCCTACATCCCCACAAGCTCACCACATATGAACCTGACCAAAAAGGTTGACCCTTCGAAACGCATTGTTCTGTACCCAATAAAGCTGTTTTTCTTCACCACCTCCTTGTGCCTCCTCAGGTGTGCGCCAATCCAGCCAAAAGTTGGAATATTCTCCCACACATCTGGATAACCCTGCCAGGTATCCCTTGTCTGCACCAGCAACTCCACCGCTCACACAGCGGGACCGACGACCAGCTACTTCCCGACTCAGCTACATATCTCTAACGCAAATCAGTGTTGTGCCTGCCCGCACAACACTATAAGGTGAGCATAACACAATTCATTTTCTTTTTCACACAATTTAAAGCTCAACCCTTGGAATAATTGCACTGGACCATTGTCTGTGCTTCTGTGGTGTCCCAGTACAGGTGCATTGTGTCAGGGTATTGTAGACCCTGTCAGATTGAGACCTCCAGTGTCCTGGGGGCTCCCCTGCAGGGACTCAACCATTTCTAATGTGTATTTGCACTGTTATAACTTAATAATCTGTTATTAGGTATCTGTAGCTTTAAGTATGTTACCTAGCAACCTCATGCTTAGTCAGGGTATGTGAGAGTGGAGGACTGAGGGCTAGACTAAACTTTTGTGTAAGGTGTTATATTATGTTGTTACTTGTTTGTAACTTTATTGTAAATCCTCAAGGGGATACAGACAACTCTATGATCCACAGATGCCTGGCCAATGGGCTTTAATTTAGCCTTCCCTTATAAGGGGTGGCATTTCCTGTGTAGAGCAGTTCTGTAGAGGAGTTCTGGTGTGGAGGAGGAGAGGAGTAAAGCAATTCATTCAGTTCAGAGTACAGAGTGGAGTTCAGAGTTTAGAGTGAAGAATCCGCAGAGGAGTGAGAGCAAAGATGAGAGAGATAAGAAAAAGCATGAAGTAACTCCAACTAATAGCAAGCCTTTACTTCAGCCTTGATAAGAGAATTCCTAAAGGACAATTCATCATCTTCCAGCGAAAAGCCACGAATCTACCGACACTTCAGTAAGTGACTTTAATCTCAAGCCTAATATAGCGCAGACCTAAATCTCCTAGTCCGGCCGTAAGAGCCAAGCATACATGCAATATCAAGTCCAGGCACTGCAAGCTGTGTGGTCCTCTAGAGACTGTCTGTTAAACCTTCGGGAGACTTTGGTTGAGCGCTGTGGAGATTGTACCACCTATCTTCAAGTTAGTAAAGCCTCCGTTAAACTGCAACCTAGTGTGGAGTCAATTCTTTCCTTGCTATCCTGTAGGGAGACGGAGTTCCCCAGACCTGTAGTACCCCGGGAGATACCAAGACTACAGTGGCGTCATGTGACATTAAGGGTTAATACCATCCGACCCTGGGTTCATAACCCCCCCCCCCCCCCAAGGACCAAGTAGCTAACCCCAACATAGCGGTGGCTGCGGACCTCACCCGTGGCCACCACACTTCTTTTCTTCCTCTCTCCATTTATAAGATAAGGGGGAGATTTATCAAAACCTGTACAGAGCAAAAGTAGCTGAGTTGCCCATAGCAACCAATCAAATCGCTTCTTTCATCTTTGAAAAGGCCTTTGAAAAATGAAAGAAGAGATCTGATTGGTTGCTATGGGCAACTCAGCAACTTTTCCTCTGGACAGGTTTTGATGAAATCTCCCCCTAACAGCTGACAATGCATACAGAAAACCATGAGATGGAAAGAACTGCCTGCCGAGCTCAGAGACAGCGTGAAGACACAGATGTGGAGATTGGCACAAACAATTTCTGCTACATTGCAAGTTTCCGAGAGCATTGAAAAAAACAAGGCTCTTACTAGAGCTGGCCTCCCTACCAAACTAAGTAATGGGGGGGGAGAAATGAGAGGTGATCAAGAACCCAATGGTCACTCTGAATGAACTGAACTACAAAGATCCTGTGTGCAGACGGGAGAAAATTCCCGAAGGTCAACCATCACTGCAGCACTCCACCAATCTGGGCTTTTTGCCAGAAAGAAGTGGCCAGAAAGAAGCCTCTCTTCAGTAAAAGACATAAAAGCTGTCTGAAGCACCTAAAGGATGCTCCGACTGTGAGAAATAAGATTCTATGCGATTAAACCAAGGTTAAACTTTTTGTCCTCAAATGGAGGCAGTAATCACTGCAGCTTCAACTAAGCACTGGGTAAAGGGTATGAATACTCATGTCAAAGCTTTCTAATGTTCTGTTTTTATTTTGTCACTAGCTGAGTACCCGGCGTTGCCCGGTTTTTCCTTCCTAATCCTTGTTGGGGAGGAAAATAAACAAAGGAGGAAGCTTTTGACTTCATATCCAGTCCTCATATATTGTTGTCATATCCCAACCCCATATCCCGACCTCCTATCCCGTCCTCCTATCCTGACCTCCTATCCCGTCCTCCTATCCCGTCCTCCTATCCTGTCCTCCTATCCCGACCTCCTATCTCGACCTCCTATCACGTCCTCCTATCCTGACCTCCTATCCTATCCCGACCTGTAATATCTGTACCAGGTATTGAAATATCTCCAGCCGTATGGAAGTTATGTGAAAACATACATTTCCCATTGATTTGCATGGGACTTTAAACAAAAACCCCGACCCTCACAAATGGGGGTAGTTAAGGGTTAAATTAACTATCCTATATTTTAAGTGGACATATAAGTAACATGTGACCAGGGGCGTACCTAGAGCATTTGGCACCCGGGGCGGACCCTTTGTTTGGCACCCCCCCCTCCCCCCCCCCCCCCCACACACACACATATGCACCCCCCCCCCTTAATTACACCCCCTCCCCCCAGGGGCAGACTGACAACACTCGGGGCCCCCGGACCAAAAAAGGCAAGGGCCCCTGCTAGGCTCTGCAGCTCGTCAATCTTCTGCCACGCTCCTATTCCACTTAAATCCCACACACAATAAATTTAAATTTATATACGGTATGTAAGAAACACTTTAAAGTAGGTAAATTTCAATGACCAATAATACTGGTATACAAGGAGTAAATATATACCACCACATAATAACTGAATAGTACCGCCATACTGTACTGAATAATACCACTATACACAGACCAGTATACTATAAAGGATCTGTATACAATATAAGTGATTATATACAGGACCATATGGCGGTAGATACCAGCTGTACACAGGATGGGGGAGATTTATCAAAACCTGTCCAGAGGAAAAGTTGCTGAGGTGCCCATAGCAACCAATCAGATCGCTTCTTTCATTTTGCAGAGGCCTTGTTAAAAATGTAAGAAGTGATCTGATTGGTTGCTATGGGCAACTCAGCAACATTTCCTCTGGATAGGTTTTGATAAATCTCCCCCGATGTGTACACCACATAAGCGATTACAGTTACATTTTGGGACTCACAATTACGTCTTTTCTGATCAGCGGTGTTCTCTTTCCTTTTCTTCTCCGTCCGGATAAGACCGCCATGTGGATCTCTTAACATCTGCAGGAAAAACATGTCAGACTCTGCATATATTCAGTGCCCTCCCCTCCTCTACACAATCTTTCCATCTATAGACCCACAAACTGTAATAATGCCCTCCTTGGTGTCCTGCACAGTAAAAGGGCAGGTAGGTATGTAGCCAGGTAACCCCCTCTTTCTCGTAGGTATATGCAGAGTTACACCCTCCCTCTTTCCCATTGGTATATGCAGTTACACCCCCTCTTTCCCATGGGTATATTCAGAGCTACATCCCCCCTCTTCCCCATAGGTATATGCAGAGCTACACCCCCCCCTCTTGCCCATAGGTATATGCAGAGCTACACCCCCCCTTCCCCATAGGTATATGCAGAGCTACACCCCCCCCTCTTCCCCATAAGTATATGCAGAGCTACACCCCCCCTTTCCCCATAGGTATATGCAGAGCTACACCCCCCCTTCCCCATAGGTATATGCAGAGCACCCCCCCTTCCCCATAGGTATATGCAGAGCTACACCCCCCCCTCTTCCCCATAGGTATATGCAGAGCTACACCCCCTCTCCCTCCCTTTCCCATAGGTATATGCAGAGCACCCCCCTATCCCTCCCTTTCCCATAGGTATATGCAGAGCACCCCCCCTCTCCCTCCCTTTCCCATAGGTATATACAGAGCACCCCCTTCTCCCTCCCCATAGGTATATGCAGAGCACCCCCCTCTCCCTCCCTTTTCCATAGGTATATGCAGAGCACCCCCCTCTCCCTTCCTTTCCCATAGGTATATACAGAGCACCCCCCCTCTCCCTCCCCATAGGTATATGCAGAGCACCCCCCCTCTCCCTCCCTTTCCCATAGGTATATACAGAGCACCCCCCTCTCCCTCCCCTAGGTATATGCAGAGCACCCCCCCTCCCTCCCTTTCCCATAGGTATATACAGAGCACCCCCCTCTCCCTCCCTTTCCCATAGGTATATGCAGAGCACCCCCTCTCCCTCCATTTCCCATAGGTATATACAGAGCACCCCCCTCTCCCTCCCTTTCCCATAGTTATATACAGAGCACCCCCCCCCTCTCCCTCCCTTTCCCATAGGTATATACAGAGCACCCCCCCTCTCCCTCCCTTTCCCATAGGTATATACAGAGCACCCCCCTCTCCCTCCCCATAGGTATATGCAGATCACCCCCCCTCTCCCTCCCTTTCCCATAGGTATATACAGAGCACCCCCCCTCTCCCTCCCCATAGGTATATGCAGAGCACCCCCCCTCTCCCTCCCTTTCCCATATGTATATACAGAGCACCCCCCCTCCCTCCCTTTCCCATAGGTATATACAGAGCACCCCCCCTCTCCCTCCCTTTCCCATAGGTATATACAGAGCACCCCCCCTCTCCCTCCCTTTCCCATAGGTATATACAGAGCACCCCCCCTCTCCCTCCCTTTCCCATAGGTATATACAGAGCCCCCCCCCCCCACTCCCTCCCTTCCCCATAGGTATATACAGAGCACCCCCCCTTCCCCATAGGTATAGGCAGGGTTAATAAAATAAAAAAGGATGCTCACCTGATATCCACACAGCGATCTCCTCAGCAGCAGGGGCCCGCGTCTTCTCCCCTCCACAGTACAGGCGCCGGAAGAGTGAAGTCACCGGCGCCTGTACTGTGTGCTGCGTGGGGGCGGAGGTCACGTCTCCTCTGTGTAGCTTCAAATGCGGCTCACACAGAGAGGACGCCTTCTCCTGTATGTATGTGTATCGCGCATACAGGAGAATGTAGCGCTGTCTGCTGGGGATCTGGGATGAGTTTCCCAGATCCTTAGTAGTTGTGGCGGCGGCGGCGGCGGGTCAGTCCGCCCCTGGCACCCCCCTTGAGAGTGGCACCCGGGGCGGCCACAACCCCCCACCCCCCCTTGGTACGCCACTGCATGTGACCAAGTATTATCGAAATATCTCCAGCCGTTTGGAAGTTATGCAGTAACATATATTTCCCATAGACTTGTATGGGACTTTCAACATAAACCCAGACCCTGGCAAATGTGGGGGGGAGTAAGGGTTAAATCACCTATCCTATGTTTGTTGTTGACATATAAGTAACATGTGTGCCAAGTTTCATGTTAATATCTTTAGCCGTTTGGAAGTTTTTGTAGAACATACATACATACACACACACATACACACACACACATATACACACATACACACATACATACATACATACATACATTATATAGGGGAGATTTATGAAAACCTGTCCAGAGGAGAAGTTGCCCTGTTGCCCATAGCAACCAATCAGATCGCTTCTTTCATTTTGCAGAGGCCTTGTTAAAAATGAAAGAAGCGATCTGATTGGTTTGGGCAACTGGGCAACTTTTCCTCTGGACAGGATTTGATAAATCTCCCCCATTGAGATATATATATAGATTATGGGGTATTGAAGTTAATGATGTGTGGTAGCCCAGTACAGGAGGTGCACCCCTGTACCCTTGCTGTCCTGTCAGGTGGACTCTATTGCGGAGCCCCTCTTTAATCTATGTAATGTAAATGGTTAATTATACCTTCTGTTATCCATTATAATGTCTTTATACTGTTATGTGCCTTTAAATACTGTTACCAAGTGTTGTAACCAAGGAAGGTACCAGTGATCACGTGACAAATGGGGTGACCTATGGGACCCCTCCAGAGTCCCCCATATAAACCCTGGGAGGAGCTAGCTAGCTCTCTTGAGTTCTGAGTTCATTGAACTCAAGTTCTGAAAGTGTCTGGTGTCCTGAGGAGACTGAAAGTCAAAACCTGGTAAGCTACATACGGGGTGAAGTCTGTCTAGTCAGTCCTAGTCAAGTCAGTCAAGATCAGTCTGTATAAAGTCAGCGTGGGCCTGCAGCAAATTGTCCAAAATCCACTACAAGTCCCAGCAAGCCATGAAGTCTCTGAAGTCACTGGTCACTTCCTTGGGCCTAACTGAGCTGTAAAGATTATTCCATCTGTCTGCCTCAGTAAAGCTGCCGTTGTTCGTAACTTGGCGTCTGAGTTATTATTTGCCCCGTGCCTAACCCAGGATGGTGTAGAGGTAAAGCCACACCCTGGCTTCACGAACACATGGGGTTAATGCCATCTGCCCCTAGGGTAATAACATCTGCCCTCATCACACCCTCAAAACCTAAAGGCCACAACATAACAAAATGAATGCATTGTTAGATAAATGGAATGTTTATTCTTCACTGGTGGTATTATTAAATCCAGCCACGGAAATCAGCCTGGGGGCCACATACTCTCTATTAACAGGATTTGTCAAGAGTACTTTCTGGATTAATATACCCACCACCAACAAGTAGGGGATTTAACAATTAAAAAGTACATGTGCAATTATTCTACTATAATAAAAAGTTTAATAAAAGTTATATATTTGTGCTTATAGATAGCAGTGTACTTAAAATTATTTATATATATATATATATATATCTATATATATATATATATAAATATATATATATACACAGTATATATATAAAAAATAATAGTAATGCTTTTAAACAAATAAGCATCCTAAGCATATTCTAAAAATCCAAATGCACAAATCCTAACCCACTGGTAATGGAACAATAGCTCAGCTCACATTCTAAGTTCATACCCTGTGGATTGCAAGTAAGGCTATGTTCACATGTCAGAATGTCTGCATGTAAAATCTCCCTGCAGACGTTCCACAAACTGCAGGCGCCGGCATAACAACGTTCCACAAACTGCAGGTGCCGGCATAACAACGTTCCACATACTGCAGGTGCCGGCATAACAACGTTCCACAAACTGCAGGTGCCGGCATAACAAGGTTCCACAAACTGCAGGCGCCGGCATAACAACGTTCCACAAACTGCAGGTGCCGGCATAACAAGGTTCCACAAACTGCAGGCGCCGGCATAACAACGTTCCACAAACTGCAGGCGCCGGCATAACAACGTTCCACAAACTGCAGGTGCCGGCATAAACAACATTCCACAAACTGCAGGTGCTGGCGCTAGGACCACACAGGAATGCGCCGTCTCATAGACAGCTATGCATTCCGTGCAGTGACCAGAGAAAGAATGTACAGGTTCATTCTTTCTGCGGACACAAAAAAAGCGGAATTTTGGAAACATCTGGTGGAAATTCCGCTGTGTGCACAGTGCAGCAGAATCCCACTGCATTCAACTGAACTATGCTCCGGAATCTCCGTGTAGAATACCAATGCAGAATTAGGCATGGAAATTCTGACGTGCGAACGTGGCCTAAGCATCTCTATTTAATAACTTGCGCTTTAAATCTACTCATCTGGAGTTCATAACCACTTTTTCAATCCCATATATTTTGAATGGATCTTGCATGTACAGTGATCCCTCAACTTACAATGGCCTCATCATACAATAGTTTCAACATACAATGGTCTCTTCTGGACCATTGTAATTTGAAACCAGACTCAACATGCAATGCTACAGACAGTCCAGATTTGTGAAACGTGTCAATGGCCGGAAAAATGGACCAATTAGAATTTACCAGTGAATACTGGTAAAACTCCTGTATTACTGAAGTGTATGCACTGACTGATGTCTGATAGCGCCCCCTACAGTACAGGGAGGTATTACATGTTCTGTACTCTTTACCTGTATTATTGAAGCGTATGCACTGACTGGTGTCTGGAAGAGCCCCCTACAGTAAAGGGAAGTATTACATGTTCTATCCAAGCAAGATACAGCTCACTCCTGCAATGCGCACACCTGTGTCTTGGACCCGCCGGCACCGCCCCGGCTTCCACAGTAAATCCAACACAAACGAATGTCCAGCACTAGGTATGCAAATAAAATTATTCCGTTTATTGAAGTTGCACAGGACAAACAGGTACAAGTGGTCTTTCTGACGCGTTTCGCGCTTAGATGCGCTTAGTCATAGAATAAAGACTTCACACTAAAGACACATTAAAATAGTATTTGTGAACAATCACGTGACTGATTACATGTTCTGTATTCTTTACCTGTACCAGGGTTACCTGCTCCTTTGGACACCAGGTGAGGGCGGCTCCATGTTACTTTTTTAGGACACTGTATACTGTACAGGACCCTGAAGAAGCTCCTGTCCTCTACATAGACCTGTGTTTCCCAAGCAGGGTGCCCCCAGCTGTTGCAAAACTACAACTCCCAGCATGCCCGGACAGCCTTTGGCTGTCCGGGCATGCTGGGAGTTGTAGTTTTGCAACAGCTGGAGGCACCCTGGTTGGGAAACACTGACATAGACAGTGATTACAGCTCCCAGCAGATCTTTATTACTTTTATATATAAGGACTTGCTTTATCTGTATTAGTTATCTACTTATTTTTCTTTAAAGGGTTACTCTGCTACCCAGCGTCTGGAACATTGAGTTTTGAACACTGTGTGCGGGCTTCCATGTTCACGTCCTCCCCCTCGTGACGTTACGCCCCCTCAATGCAAGTCTATGGGAGGGGGCGTTACGGCCATCGCGCCCCCTTCCCATAGACTTTCATTGAGAGGGCAGGCCGTGACGTCACGAGGGGGAGGACGTGAACATGGAAGCCCGCACACAGTGTTCAAAACCCAATGTTCTGGACGTTGGGGAGCGGAGTAACCCTTTAATCCTCACTTTTTCCTATTTTTGGATGACATTTTGGTGGCTTCAGAATCAATTACCAGGTTTCCATAGAGTTTTGGTCTCAATATACAATGGTTTCAACATACAATGGTCGTCCTGGAACCGATTTATATTGTAACTTGAGGGACCACTGTATGTTGAAGTGTAGTGTGGTGCTGGACTTGTTACGATTTATGTTTTTATTAGTTATATCACTGAAATGTTCTTACGCTCTCGTTTATAACTTTCTAGTGGTAGGTCCCACATATTTTCTTCTTTGCATTCTATGACCTATACCACATTTGTGGTGCTGCAACTAATATACTGGCCATATTTGGTAGGATTTTGTGTGACTTGCATTGTAAAAAAAAGTTTACATGGAGAAGAAAATCTGCATGTTCTGCAGGGATTAACCCCACATGTAAAAAAAACTTTTGTTCTCTAACAAGCTCCTGATGGTGGTACTGGTGGTGATAACACTAGGGGAAAGTTAAAGGGGTACTCCGGTGAAAACCTTTTTTCTTTTAAATCAACTGGTGGCAGAAAGTTAAACATATTTGTAAATTACTTCTATTAAAAAATCTTAATCCTTCCTGTACTTATTAGCTGCTGAATACTACAGAGGAAATTCTTTTCTTTTTGGAATGCTCTCTGATGACATCACGACCACAGTTCTCTCTGCTGATGTTATTATAATAACGCTTTAGTGGGATTTGAACCCAAGTCCCCAGCACTGCAAGGCAGCAGTGCTAACCACGGAGCCACCATGCTGCCCTTAGCATACATCTGCTATGCACTGTTGCTAAAATGGACAGAGATGTCAGCAGAGAGCACTGTGGTCATGATGTCAGTGTTCAAAAAAGAAAGGTATTTCCTCTGTAGCATTCAGCAGCTAATAAGTACCGGAAGGATTAAGATTTTTTTTAATAGAAGTAATTTACAAATATGTTTAACTTTCTGCCACCAGTTGATTTAAAAGAAAAAAGGTTTTCACCGGAGTACCCCTTTAATCTCTAAGTGTACTTGAGAGTTAAAGGAGAAGTATCATGCGGAAAAACTTATCCCCTATCCGTGGGAAGATAGCCAAACAGCTCTTCCATGGTGCTATATGGAGGGGACGTGTTGGTGGCCGCATCATGCGGGGATCGTAACGCACCACTCCTGGGGAGAGCCAGGGCCCCTTACAGGAGGTCTCACAGGGGGTCCCAGTGGTCAGGTGCCCCAATGATTTAAAACTTATCCCCTATCCTTTGAATGGGGGGATATGTTTTTCCCCATGATGTATCTCCTTTAATACTGGGAGTCATGTCATGTATCTCCCATACCACAGTTCATGCAGAATTTGATCTTCAATGATAGTAGGAGAGTACATCCGTACATCTACCCACCGAAAACCTAATTTGGGGAATACTGTTCTACGTGCGGACAGTACATACAAAATGGGCACTACCCATTGGAGAGTTCCCCAGATTAAAGAGGAACTGCACGAACGAACAGGATTACAAAAGTGAGGCAGAGGAGTTAAAAAGCAGATCATTGATAGGAGTTACCAAAAAAAGGAGTTGGACAATGCAATGTGAACAGTAGCCAAAAAAAGATGCAAAAATGTGATTCATTCTAAATTACAAGCTAGACAATTTAATGCTTGTCCAGTATTAACTCTTACATACACACCGTGCTTCAATAAACTAAAAAATATAGTATACAACTGTCTACATGTATTAAAAGGAGATAAGAAATTAGCTAGAATATTAAATAAAGGCTGTGCGGTAGTCCCTAAAAGAGCAAGTACACCTAGGCTATGTTCACACCTCGGAATTTCCGTGCGGAATTCCGCATTGGAATTCTGCAAGAAGATTCTAAAGCAGCAGAGTCCCGCTGAGTTCAATGGGATTCCGCTGCACTGTGCACACGGCAGAATTTACTTGACAGATGTTTCTGGCACTGAAATTCCTATTTCCGTGTCTGCAGAAAGAATGAACCTGTCCATTCTTTCTGCAGACTCTGTACGGAATACATAGCTGTCTATGAGACAGCACATTCTTGTGTGGTCTAAGCTCCAGCATGTTATATCGGCGCCCGCAGTCTCTCCTCCATAAGCACTAATGTATAACTTTTAATGAGACTCTTTATTATAGAAGAATGATTGTACTTTTTAAATGTGGTCTCAGTCCATTAAGAGTCAAACTGCTTACCTGTTGGAGGTGGGTTTATTAATCCAGGTGCACTAATAGGAAGCACTTCAGACAAAGCGGCACATGCGCGTGAAATGCATTGAGACACGATATGGGCGATTCACAGTTCTGTTACAGTGGGTGATATCCATTTTAATGCATACCCAATAAAGGCAAGTTTTATGGAAGAGCTGGATTGGCACATATTGTGGCAACCCTAACCCACCCCCTCATGGGAGGGTGTTTTTTTTTTTCTTTCTCTGAAGTCCCATGCAAATCTCTGGGACTTCCGGTATCTCCATCTCCGCATTACAATATTCGGACTGCAGAGATTGCCCGTGATTTTTAAACATTCTACTGCCCGACCAACATAATGGTAAAGTATGACTTAACTGTCCGGCAGGCAAGTGCAAAAAAAAGTTAGTGCGAGGGATGGGATATGAGGCTAGCATATTCGGATGAATTATGGGGTTGGGATATGAGGACAAGATATGAGGATAGTATATGAAGTCAGGATATCAGATCTGGATATGAGGAGGGGATATAAGGACGGGATATAAGGTGGGGTATATGAGGACAGGATTTGAGGATGGGATATGAGAACGAGAGAGTTATTAGGTAGAAAGACGAGGCAACGTTGGGTACTCAACTAGTATATCTTTATTTCATCAGTGATAGGACTATTCCCCTTTTTTAACCATGAGAAATGTAATGGTTGATGAGAGTGAACCAAGCAGTATATATGTCTGACATTTTACACATTTTACCGCCGCCAGACATGTTATCCCCTATCCAAAGGATAGTGGATAACATGTCTGATCACAGGGGGCCAAGCTGCTGGGGAGCCCCACGATCTCCACTCCGTGCCCGATGACTGGCGATCACTGCCGCCACACCCTCCCCATTCATGTCTATGGGAGAAGGCATAACGGCTGTGTACTAGCCTTCATGTCCTCTCCTATAGGCATGAATGGAGGGGACGTGGTGTGATGTTATGATCATGGAAGCCCCAAGCTTCCGTGACCGTAACGCCGCAGCACTCTATAAAAAACTTGTAACTGGTACCGAAGCCCCTAACATGTCAGCTATGTGGAATTTAATTTCCCTCCAGCTACGATTGAAATCAATAAAATATCCTGATCTCTGTTCACATTGCTCCTTTATATAATGGAAATAATAGGAAGTCTCTTTAAAAAATCTGATCTCTGTTTACAGGATGGATTTCTACTCACTAGTAACCGTCCTCTTGGTGATTCTCATAACTGTCGTGTTGGCTAAGTATACAAAGATCTTGTTGGACAGGTCGGAGCTGCCTCCTGGACCAACTCCTCTTCCCATCATTGGTACTCTTCACCTCATGAACTTAAATGATATTGTGAAGTCTCTACTGGATGTGAGTAAAGCAGGAAACAAACATATAGCACACTGTATAAAGGAAAGGATTAAAGGGGTACTCCGGTGAAAACCTTTTTTCTTTTAAATCAACTGGTGGCAGAAAGTTAAACATATTTGTAAATTACTTCTATTAAAAAATCTTAATCCTTCCAGTACTTATTAGCTGCTGAATACTACAGAGGAAATTCCTTTCTATTTGGAACACTGATGACATCACAAGCACAGTGCTCTCTGCTGACATCTCTGTCCATTTTAGCAACCTTGCATAGCAGATGTATGCTAAGAGCAGCATGGTGGCTCAGTGGTTAGCTCTGCTGCCTTGCAGTGCTGGGGACTTGGGTTCAAATCCCACTAAGGACAACAATAAATAAAGCATTATTATTATTATTATTATAACGTCATCAGAGAGAACTGTGCTCATGATGTCATCAGAGAGCATTCCAAAAAGAAAAGAATTTCCTCTGTAGTATTCAGCAGCTAATAAGTACAGGAAGGATTAAGATTTTTTAATTGAAGTAATTTACAAATATTTGTAACTTTCTGTCACCAGTTGATTTAAAAGAAAAAAGGTTTTCACCAGAGTACCCCTTTAAATACATAAGAATGAAGGCAGAACTCATCACAGAGCTCTCTGCTGACATCATGACCACAGTGCTCTCACCTCTGCTGACACCTCTGTTTATTTTAAGATAAGAAGATATAAGAAAAACATATGCTGCTCTGGACAGTTCCTAAAATGGACAGAGATGTCAGCAGAGAGCACTGTGCTCGTGATGTCAGCAGAGAGCTCTGTGTTCCAAAAATAAAAATAAAAAATTCCTCTGTAGTATTCAGCAGCTAATAAGTACTGGAAGGATTAAGATTATTTAATAGAAGTAATTTAGAAATCTGTTGAGCTTTCTGGCACCAGTTGATTTAAAAAAAAAAAAAAAAAAAGAAAAAGAAAAAAAAAAGTTTCCACCGGAGTAGATCAGTGTTTTCCAATCAGGGTGCCTCCAGCTGTTGCAAAACTTCAACTCCCAGCATGCCCGGACAGCCTTTGGCTGTCCGGGCATGCTGGGAGTTGTAGTTTTGCAACAGCTGGAGGCACCCTGTTTGGGAAACACTGCCGTAGATGGCCGCATTAGGTGTTACCTCATATTTGTGGGTGAGAAAACCCAGAAGGAACAACTAGTATTCTAATAATACGGTTATTAAAATTCATATTAAACAAAATGCTGTTATAGTCTATTCGATGGAGCTTGCCAATGAGAATCATAACTTGTCTTGTTGAATTTATTTTGTGTTTTCTCTTCTAGTTGTCCAAAAAATATGGTGACATATTTACAGTATATGAATGGAGCCAACCAGTTATTGTGCTATGTGGTCATAAAGCCATCAAAGAGACTTTAATTGACAAAGCAGAAGAGTTCAGTGGTCGGGCCTATTATCCTGTGTTCTTCGACGTTACCAAAGGAGATGGTGAGCATTGAGGCAGAAATAGTTTACTTTTGTTTGATCCTGATTAGAGATGAGCGAACTTACAGTAAATTCGATTCGTCACGAACTTCTCGGCTCGGCAGTTGATGACTTATCCTGCATAAATTAGTTCAGCCTTCAGGTGCTCCGGTGGCTGGAGACTCTTTCCTAGGACTGTATCCACCTTTTCCAGCCCACCGGAGCACCTGAAAGCTGAACTCATTTATGCAGGAAAAGTCATCAACTGCCGAGCCGAGAAGTTCGTGACGAATCGAATTTACTGTAAGTTTGCTCATCTCTAATCCTGATGTTTTGGCTCTTTATTCCATTACTCCTGATAGATGGTTGGATTAAAGAGTTTCCAGGGCAATCAATAATATAGGGATACTGAGTGAAGTAGGCCAAAAATGTGACATTACTTTTTGTTTTAGATTTTAATTATATATGTTGAGTAAATCTAGTTGGCACATAACCCGCGTTGAAGGAAAACGGTCACCCACACTAAACCTAATACACCGGGTTATGGTGCGGGTGAACAGGAGACCGATACGGGCTCTCTGACTAATATACATATCTGCAGTCCAGCGACTGGTCCCTTCTTTCTCCTGAATTGCGCGCTGGAGGCAGGGCCTGAGCATTCACGTGAACAGCGATCATGAATATTCAAATCCAGTTGGCGGGCCCGCCTCCAGCATGCAATTCAGCGCAGAAAGTAGCGGACCTTTAGAGGGACCGGGTGCCAGACTGCAGGTACGTATATGTGTGTGGTGAGCTGGGTGAGGCAATGTGTTTTAGGGTCTGGTGGTATTAACCCTTGGTTTGTCATGACGCCAGGGTGAAGTTTACTGAGTATAGAAGGCCATGCTGCCAACCGGCCCAAAAACGGCAGGAAATAAACGTAATGTCCACAGCTTGATTTATGAGATAACTGGAACTTTTACTAAACTTCGTATGCAAACAGTCTTCATAAACATACAGTCTCTCCTGAGGTAACCGGGATGCAGGTTCCTCACAGGCTTTGCTGGGACTAATAGTCTTTAGCTTTAAGCAGGCCACTGTGCTACTAATTGTATGAGTTGAGTTGAATAGTAGTCACTAGGATTTAGGAAACAGAGCTTTAACTCACGGTTCTAGTGGCTGCTGGTTCTTTAGGCGTTGGCCTAGATGCAATTGTGCTTGAATTGGTATTGCTGAAGTGTACAGGATGGTGAGCAGGAACAAGAGAACTCATTTAGTGACTACAGCCCCTTATATACTAGGGGGGGCTGGACTAATCCCATTGGTTGCAAAGCCTGTAAGTCCTGAACCCAGAGAACTCTGGATACATCACATGACATTGTCACATGACCCAGGAAGGTCCTAAATATCTGTATAACCATTATAATATATCGCGTGACCTAGGTAGGTCCTATACATTTGCACACTATACAGAAATACATTTATGAGGCGACCAAGGGGCAAGCCCTGCAGGAGAGCCCTGTGGAATGCAGGGACTCTAACTGAGGGGACTTTAGACAGGGACAGGACAAGGTCCTGTACCGGGACACCACATATGAGTCAGAGACCCTGCATCAGCCTCCTGTTCACCCGCACTATGGCCGACATTTATCATTGCCTTTAGAAATTTTTTTGTGTATAAAAAGGCGCAAGCAGAGCTTATTTGCGCCTTTTTTGTGCCTTTTGGTTTACACATTTCTGCTGATTTTGAGTTGCTATCCAATGATTTTGACAATACACGTGATATGGAAGGGTTTTATAAACTTTTTTTTTTAAAGGCGCAAAACCACCAAAAAGTCTCTAAAATGACACCAGCCCAGACTTAGCTTCTTGGTGTATGTGAAGAGTGAAATTTTTGAAAATGTGACCTGCACAAAATTTATTAAATGGTCTGCTACCTTTTAATAAATTTGGCGCTCCTACACATTACCAGTACACAAAAAAAAAAGGTGTAGAAAAATGCTTCACTTACACTTAAAATGATAAATGCCGGCCTATGTATCGGGTTTAGTGTGGGTGAACGTGTGACCATTTTCCTTTAAAGGGGTATTCTCAGCACTCGGAAATATTCGGAGAATGAATGGAGTAATGGGCAATTGTTAAACCTCACATCCTGATGGACAAAATAACCATTTGTTAGTGGTAAAGGCTCCGTTTAAACCAGAATTCGTGGCACTGATTAGGGCACAAGACTCACAGGATTGGGATAACATCCATCAGAATTTATTACCAATAATGCAACGGGAGAGGAGGCGGAGAGAGCAGCAGCTAACAGGAAGCTGGCGCAGGGAGTCATGGGAAATGTAGTCTTTATGACATGGCTGCTTACTGCTACAGGTGGCAATTACAAGAGAATGGCTGGGCCAAATTTGACAAATTAGGTATCGTTGGAAAGGTCTTTGAAAGAGCTATCAGATGAGTTAAACTTTTTTTTAAGTACCAGCGCTCCAGAGTACTCCTTTAACTACACACCTTTTCCCTTCTTGTGTATGTTGCTACACAACCTCATCTGGTAAGCGGTATTAAATCTCCTTATCTTCTTACCCTTACCCCCTAGGTTACTCCACAAGGAGCGCCTTTGCTTTTTTCTCTTTCATTTGTTAGCGGTGTCACTTTCCATTGATTACAATGATATGCTGATGCCTATAAGTGTTCAAATAGGAATTATTGGTGACTTGTGTAGATTATTATAGAAGGGATTTGTTTTCTTATAGATTTTTTATGTCTTATACAGATATAGCGTTTAGTAATGGTGAACAATGGAAGGAGCTGAGGCGTTTTGCCATGCTGACGTTGGGTAATTTTGGTGTTGGAAAAAGTAGCTTTGAGGAGAGGATACGGGAGGAGGCCCAGTACCTGACTGATGTGCTGAAAAAATCAAATGGTAAATTTATTAACTATTTTTACATGCTTCATGTACTTGTTTCCTCTGGTCTTAGGTAGTCAATGGATTCTGGATTAGTTTTTTTTTTATTTTTTATTATTATTATTTTTAAAAGTAAATTTAAACAATTATTAACCAATTATTAACCTCTATGATACACAAATGATGGCAATAAGTGATGTTTTTTTAAATTGAAATAAGAACCTTGAACACAGGGCTGGCCGGATATTGAATTATACCTTATGTGTTATACCGTTGGGTGTGAAGGGAGGTATATGGGGCAGGTGTTGTTAACCCCTTCGTGTTTGTGACGCCAGGGCGTGGTTTTAACCGCGAACCACCCGAACAGTAGCACCGCTAGTCCTAGTTTAGGCAGGGCAAATAATAGTCCAAGGCCAGGTTAGGGTTAACCGTAGCTTTACTGAGATAGTCAGATTGTACAGTCTTTACAGCTTTACTAATAATCATGTGACCATATGAAAGGTCCTTTACACTAAATATACAACCTTAACACTTTATGGGGGAACACTGCAGGTGAGCCCTGAGGACGTACAGGGACTAAACCGGACAGGACTGTAGGAACATATCCCGTACTGGGACATCACACCTTCTTGTCCACACAGTTATACCAAACAGATATACCAAACAGTGCCAAGTTATATAGTAAAGAGCATGAGGCCGAATAATGGTGACATACAATTGCCACCAACCTTACAAAAAATAATATTGCTGAGTGCCTGACACACAAATGCATACGTCCATGCAGTGCTGTACTCAAATTTACAGTGTATAACTACACAAAATATATAAAGTTTTATAACAGCAATTCTAGTGTTATCTACAAAGCCAGGCCATATGGGGCACCTGATAAGCCTTCTGTGATCCTACACAAATGACTAATGTGTATTTGACCTTTATAATGGAAAATATTTGAATGTAGGTGTAGTTGGTCATAAAACTCTTAGAAGTATTGCAAGTTTTGGAAACCATACTATACAAGTAATAGGACATCCTTCTTGCTTTTTACGACTGAAACCCCTACACTACTGTAAACCCTCTACTCTGCACAAAGATGAAGATTTATACTCTTGAGAAGAGACGTCTAAGGGGGGATATGATAAACGTATATAAGTATATTAATGGCCCATACAAAAAATATGGAGAAAAACTGTTCCAGGTTAACCCCCCCCCCCCCCCCCCAAAGGACGAGGGGGCACTCCCTCCGTCTGGAGAAGAAAAGGTTTAGTCTAAAGGGGCGACACGCCTTCTTTACCGTGAGGACTGTGAATTTATGGAACGGTCTACCTCAGGAACTGGTCACAGCAGGAACCATTAGCAGCTTTAAAACAGGGTTAGATACATTCCTGGAGCAAAATAACATTAATGCTTATGCAGAATTATAAAACTGCATCCCTTCCCCTTATCCCCTTACACCCTTCACTTCAATCCCCTGGTTGGACTTGATGGACGTATGTCTTTTTTCAACCATACTAACTATGTAACTATAGAACTAGGCATCTTGTTTGGAAACATATTTACTTCTGTGCACCTCGAATTCCAGCTATTGATTTGCTTGTTTTTATTTGTGGTTTTTAAGGATCCCCAATAGATCCCAATTACCATATGGAGCGTTGTGTGTCCAATGTTACTTGCTCTGTGATGTTTGGTAGTCGGTTTGAATACAAAGATGAACATTTCCAAAAGCTTGTGAAATGCGTCCGAGACAACTTCCGGATCATGAGCTCATGCTGGGGATTGGCAAGTATAAACTGAGATTCCAAAGGATATTTCAATAACTTGACATTTCAGTAGAAACTCTGTAAAAGGAGCCTAGGGTTACGTTTGTGCAACACTATTAAAAAAATGGTAGAATTTAAACCGCCACTAATTCACCAAATCTAAAAGTTGGCTTTAGCAATAGCTCTTAAAGGGGTACTCCACTGCCCCAGCGTCCGGAACATTCTGTTCCAAACGTTGGGTGTGGGTTACGGTGGTTGTGACATCACGGCCATGCCCCCTCGTGACGCCACACCACATCCCCTCAATGCAAGTCTATAGTAGGGGGCGTGGCAGCTGCCACGCCCCCTCCTATAGACTTGCATTGAGGGGGTGTGGCATGACATCACTTTGGGGCGTGGCTGTGATTTCACGACCCTCACATCCCGCACCCAGCATTCGGAACAAAATGTTCCTGACGCTGGGGCAGTGGAGTACCCCTTTAAGAGCTATGGCTAAAGCCAACCTTTAGATTTGGTGAATTAGTGGCGGTTTGTGGTGGTATGGATGGCGTTAGTGTGACAGTGAATGATGATGGTAAGGGCAGACCATTCCAAGTGTGAGGTCTCACTTGCATATGGTAGACCGAGAATCATGGGTTCCCATTACCATCAGAAACACAAAACCATGTTCTTAATAATGAGGGAGAGCAGACATAAGGATTTCTCTCCCTTTAAATAGACTATGGTGCAGCTTCTAATTCCCCTTCACATTGTACTCCACATATATCCTGCATGTATCTCTAGGATTAGTACAGGGAAGGAAGATACATACAACAAGAACTTCAAAGGGGTTATCCAGGAATAAACAGACCTACAGTAATTTCCTTCAAAGACCGCTCCCTGTCTGTCTCCAGGTTGGGTGTGGTATTAAACCTTGGCTCCATTCACTTCAATGGAACTGAGCTGCAGAATCACAACCAACATTGAGACAGACAGGGAGCGGTCTTTGAAAGAAATTATCTCTGTTTTTCGATTCCTGGATAATCCCTTTAATCAGTTTACTACACTAGACCACCAGGGATCCTAGTAAGATCTCTTTACTACTATAGGCTTCAAAGGATACTGATGTTAGTCCTTAACAATTATACCTCACTCAGTACAATTCACTAGGCTAGACCACTATGGATGCTGATATTAACCCTTAACAAGTAGTAAAGGGGTAATATCAGCACACTGGACCACCAGGGATGCTGATATTAACCCTTAACAAGTAGTAAAGGGGTGATATCAGCACACTGGACCACCAGGGATGCTTGCATTAAGTTGTTCAATAGGGTGGACCTTCAGGGTTATCACCATTTACATTCATAATCCATATAGACCACCCAGGATAAATATTTCAAACACTAAGCCACCCTAGACCACATTGGATGTTATTAAATGTTATTCTAAATTCTTTTGAGAGCCTTGAGAATTTTTACCTTTATGTATATGTAAAAGACATGTATTTGTTTACAAAAACTGGCTATTGTTCTGTTTTTTAGCTATACAACATATGCCCAAGTGTTATGAAGCACCTACCTGGACCGCACCGTAAAATCTTGGAAAACTTTGTTTTTCTGGCAACCTTTATCAAGAACAAGATGGAAAATAACATGAAGACTTTGGACAGTAATAACCCAAGAGACTATATAGACTGTTTCCTGATCAAAATGGAGAAGGTACAAGCAAAAGCCAAATATTTGTCTCCAATATATTACCAAGCAGTATTTATTACGTATGGTGAATCCCTGTATCTGCTTGTTTTTTTAAACACAGGAAAAGAAGAATACATCAACATTTTATAATCCCAATACTTTAGTGATGAGCTCTGTGGGCTTGTTTTTTGCGGGGACAGAAACAGTAACCTTAACACTGAGATTTATGCTCCTTTATTTCATTAAACACCCCAGTATAGCAGGTATGTATGTAAGGGCGGACATGTCTGCAACAGTGTATTTGACATGATGAAAAATGTAAAATAACAATATTTAAAAATATATTTTTGTTTTTTATTTTTTCCTCAGAAAAAGTCTATAGAGAGATAGATGAAGTCATTGGCCAACGTCCACCAACGTATGAGGACAGACACTATATGCCTTATACAGCGGCTTTTATAAATGAGGTCCTGCGGTATGCTGATGTAATACCATTGTCTCTTCCTCACAAACTGACCGCGGACACTCAGATTGGCAATTATAGATTCAAGAAGGTAAATAACTATCATCTTGTAGAAAAAACAAGAAAAAAAACCAAAATGATAATACAATAAGTTTAATATTTTAAACCATAGGGAACAGCTTTCACGCCATTACTTTCAAGTGTACACAATGACAAGTCACTGTTCAATAATCCGGAGAATTTTGACCCAAATAACTTTTTGAATGAAAATGGGGAACTAAAGAAGACAGAATCGTGGTTTCCGTTTTCTGCAGGTGAGAATGATATAAATGTAGATGTTGAATTTGCAGGGAAGTGTTTTGTGGAAGTTTTTCAGGGAAGTAAATCTAGAGGAAGCGCACATACGTTTCCTATTGCATTTAATCTTAGAAGTCTGTGCCACACCTCTATCATGTCTCCTGGAAAGGTATAAATTACCGTATTTATCGGGGTATACCACGCACCGGCCTATAACACGCACCCTCATTTTACCAAGGATATTTTGGGGGAAAAAAGTTTTTTACTCAAATATCCTTGGTAAAATGAGGGTGCGTGTGTGTGCATGCGTATACCCCGATACACCCCCAGGGAAGGCAGGGGGAGAGAGGCCGTCGCTGCCCGCTTCTCTGCCCCTGCCTTTCCTGGGGTCTAGAGCCGTGCTGCCACCGCCACTTCTCTCCCACTGGCTGTCTGTGCCGCTGCCCGTTCTCTCCCCCTGACTATCGGTGCCGTTCTATAATTACCTGTTGCCGGGGTCGGGTGCGCGGTGCTTCAGGCCTCCGGTGTGCGTCCCATGCGTCGTTGTTATGCACTGCACGGCGCGGCCCAATGGCGAGTGACGTCATTGCGTCTCGCAGCGCATAGCAACGACGCAGGGGACGCCGGAGGCCTGAAGCAGCGCGCACCCGACCCCGGCAACAGGTAATTATACAACCGGGGATGGGGAGGCAACGGGGCAGCGGCACCGGCAATGGGTGCCGCTGCCCCTTTTCTCCCCCTGTCTGCCGGCGCCGCTGCCCCATTGCCAGCGCCGCTTCTCTCCCCCTGGCTATCGGCGCCGGCAATGGGGCAGCGGCACCGATAGCCAGGGGGAGAGAACGGGCAGCGGCACCGATAGCAGGGGGAGAGAAAGGGCAGCAGGACACTAGACCCCAGGACAGGCAGGGGCAGAGAAGCCGTCAGTGACGGCAGGTCTCTGCACCTGCAAAGCCGCTGCAGTTCACTGATTTAAAGCGCCCACTTTAAATCATTGAACTGCAGCGGCTTATCAGCGTATAACACGCAGGTAGACTTTAGGTAAAAAATTTTAGCCTAAAAAGTGAGTGTTATACGCCGATAAATACGGTAGTTGACCACTGAGAGTTCCCAATTTGTTAATAGGGAGTGTCCATACATAGTCAGCCACTGTCAGCGATTTGACAGCATCAGAGTAGGCAGGTACAGGTCCTATAAACAAAATTAATGGTAATGCACAGGAGAAATACATGAGGAACAGCACAACACCATTATTGTTATTTTATGAGGAATCGAGGTTTTTATTAAAACAGTCATGTCAGGAGAGCTGACAGGTCCTTTTCAGGTTATGTTCACATGACGGAATTTCCAAGCAAAATCTGGAGGAAAAATTCCACTCGAAAATTTCTGCGGCAGATCCCAATTCTGGCCTCGGCTGAAAAAAAATGACATAAATTTTTTCATCTGAATGCCCTCGGAAATGCATTGCCATCTATGGAGATGGAGCATTTCAGAGCGGTCGTAGCGCTGGCATATTCTGTCGGCGCCTGCTGTCTGTGGAATGTCCACCCAGAAATTTTACGGGAAGACATTCTGTCAAGAGAATATACCCTTAAGGGGGCTATTCCTCCAAATTAAAGTGCTCATCTATCCATAGAGGGTGTCATTAATATATGACTTTTGGGACCCCCACCAATACTTGAGAATTGAGGAGTTATAGTGCCAAATCAGCGATCCTTTTGTCATACATGCTCAATGATTTCCCTATAAAGAACCAGTCACAGACCAAATTGGTAAAACAAAAAGCTTGTTTCTTCATATGCCATTGGCACAGTCCATGAGGTGGTTACAGTTCCCATCAATGGCACAGTACCCTTGCCAGTTACACTCTGGATGACACTTTAGCATAAATGGTTGCCAAGCACTCTTAGTGGCACAGAACACTTGAATGTCCCAAAACTCAACTATAGGAGTTTTAGGCAAATTAACTTCAACTCCAAGCCGGTCAATGTGTCAGATCCACAAAGACCTTCAATTAGTATTTCTTCTACATAGACCTATACGTAAACTTCAACTCTAAGCATAGCTTCTCAGCACGATCACTTGTTTTTATTTCCAAGCCTAGCCCTATTACTAAGTGGTTTTATTGAGCAACTACTCCTACACTCCAATTAAGTCACATTAAAGGCCAGCTAGAGGGCCCACCAACATGTCCATGATGGATATACCATGGCATAATTGTCTTGTAGACCAACTACTAGTTCTCCAAGAGGTTTCTTAGCAGAATACTCTTGGGTGAGGTGTCTGGGCTGGCCATATTGCCAAATGTTTCAAAGCAATGCAGAAGAGTGTCTTAATTATTTAGGCATGCTACATGGCAGCTCCCCCCCCCCCCCCCCCCACACTTTGCATAAGACCCCCCTGGATGACACTTTACACAGTCCATCCAAGAACCTGCTATAGATCTCTCACAAACACAACTACCTTGTTTAAGTGAGCATGTGAGTGACTGTGTGTGCATATGTCCGTATGTATGTGTATATATGTATGTTTAAATGTGTAAATGTAGGTATATGTATGTATGTATCTATATATGTAAGTGCATTTTGTAATATAACACAGAAAATACATTATCTATACATTCACCGATATGTCTTTTCAGGTAAGAGGCTATGCCTGGGCAAGAGCTTGGCAGTTGTGGAACTCTTTATTTTTACCACCACACTGTTACAGAACTTCACGATCAAGTCATCGGTGCCACCCGAAAAGATCTCAGTCACTCCAGTAGGAGTTGGGCTTGGGCACATTCCTCCCAGCTTTGAGGCATGCTTTTTACCCCGTATGTGTTCTTCAGAATAATATGATTATAACTTCTCTGAACTGTTCATAAGTGCAGCAAGCAACTTGGTTGTGGAGAAGGACTGTAACATTCTAAATATTATGAGCTTATGGAATAATTCACCATTTTGTGTCTCTTAAAAAGCACCTATTTTTTGTGTCATACAGCATCTTTACAAATGTGGACATGTTTGGTGTTATTAAGTTATTAAAGAAATGGGCAAAGATCAACTTTAGGATCAAATGGAATTACAAAGAGACTAGACGCAGTGCTGAAATGCAGAGCTACTATAAGGGTAGTACCAGTTATACTGCCGTCAGGGGACCATACTCTACTGTGGGCTGGTGTCACACTATTTACAAGGGGAGCAACAAAGTTTTACTTACAAGTGTCCCTGTCATGTCTGAATTTTTTCTAAATAACTGGCAATTTAAAATTCTAGGCATGGGGTATAACCAGAGATTGTATGACCCTCAGCTAAAAATTATAGTTGCAAAAAGACTGCTGCAGGGCTTGTTGCAAAAGTCAGCATGAATAACGCACATTGGTGACCATTTTGGTCACCATCTTTTTGTCCCTCCCAGAACACAACATCCCCCTCAAATACCCCCTGCCAGAACAGGACACCCTCCCTATCTAATACCCCTTGCCAGAACATGACACCTTCCTGTCTTCTACCCCCTCCCAGTACATGACTTCCCCACCTAATATCCCTCCCAGTCCATGATATACAAATCTTATATCTCCTACCAGTACATGACACCCCCCATACTACCCAGCTTCTAACAATCCTTGTTGTAATCCATCCACAACATTAAACTTAAAGGGGTACTCCCCTGCTCAGCATTTGGAACAAACTGTTTCAAACGCTGGAGCCGGCGCCGGGAGCTTGTAACGTCATAGGGGGCGTGACTGCAGTTTGTTACAAACGCTGAGCAGCAGAGTACTTCTTTAACTAATATATGATTTTTCCCTTTCCCTTCTTTAAAGCGGTTGTCCAGTGAAAAACAACTTATCCCCTATCCATAGGATTGGGAATAAGTGTCTGATCATGGGGGCTACAGCCGATGGGACCTCCGGCTCTTACCTGCAGATGGTACGCGCTACATTCATTCCTATGGGAGCACCGAAGATACCCAAGTACAGTACTCGGGCATCTTTGGCATTCCCGAAGAAATAAATGTATGACATAGCATCTATAGCATGCACTCTCTCTCTCTATGAGCTGGGGCCCAGTCCTGGATGTCATGGGAGTCCCAGTGGCCGCGCACCCAGCGGGTGAAAGGAAGCAGGTTCATATTTATAGCCTTGTTGTCTGTCTCAGTGTCAGGGCCCCTGTTGTGCAAATTTCCTCATCTACAGAAACCGCTACTTCAGGCCATGTTGCTGAGCATTAAACAGACAACTCACTAAGTTATGGACTATGAGGCCCAACTGCAACCACTGCATCTCTTATACCAATGATTATAGAGTCCTATTTATTATGCAGTAATATGCGAGAAAAGGCAACCTGGTTCTTAACCTGGTGCCCTATATATCACTTGAAGTACACTATAGTCCCTCTCTCCTATGGATTTACTGACATATAGCATAAACTACAATACAATTATATAATTCCTTTTCATTTTATGATCAGTGGGTTACTGTCCATGATAAAATGTGTAACAATTGTCCATAGGTGTCTAACAAATGTTTGCAATAGGGTACAAGATGGAGGTTGTTGAGGATAATCAGGAGTTCGGGCCCCTGACCATTTGTCTGTAAAAAGCCGATATTCAGCCCTCTAACATTTCTCCAAGGATTTCATTTACAATGATTTGCTGTTATACAGTTGCTTACAGTAAATGCTTCATAGCAATATTTGTATTATAGTGGATATGTTGGGATATACCTTTTGTGTTTTTATACCTTTCTGATGTTGTAATCTAATGCATATAGTGATGAGTGGCAGGGGACATGTTCGAATTCACAATATTTGGCAAATATATGGACGAATATTCGTCCTATGTTCATGAAATTTGCATATTCGCTATGTTTGTTCATTTTTTTTCCATGTCAAAATTGTAATGAAATTAATATAGTGCACATGCGTGATTATATCTTTAAACTGACACTATACCCTACACTAGAACCTATCTGCTAAACTAACCTACCCTATCTTAAGCTGAAAGAAGGGTGGGATCAGTGTCCTCTGGAAGTGCCGATGTTCGCGAATATTTGCATATTTACATATACTAAATATTCGCGCTCCACACCGACTTCCACAGTAAATAATATTGGAGCCTTCTTTGGACCACAAGCTGGAAGCATTTTGAATATTCACGCTCAACACATATGTATACACTCTCAAAATAAAATTATTTGCTCTCTCTATTCATTGTGTCAATCTATTGGCAAATATTTATGCTGTTTACTGTGTCAGAATTTATAGAAAAGATGTTGTTACTATATGGGCTACGACAAGTGAAAGCTTAAGTGACTTTTAAGTGATGCGTTTCATTGCACATGTGCGGCTTCATCAGGCAGCCGCCTGATGAAGCCGCACATGTGCGGTGAAACGCGTTGCATTGTTACATTGTTTTAGATTAAATTGTATATCCTACCTGTGGTTGTTCCTGTCAGCACCGTATTTCAAACCTGCAGCTCCTTACAGAAGTCCCCGATTTGTTCAGCTATGTACTCTCAAGCAGGCCATATAAATAAAACAAAAATACAAAAAAGAAAGTAGAACGAGAGACACCGCACAATCTCATATTTTTATTGTACAAAACAATTACAGATGTAAAAAAAAAATGTTTCTATACAAAAGCATCTTTTCTTTACTTATCCCTAAATTCATTGTGGGAAATTTACTAATACTGTTGGATTCACTGTTGCTGGTGTTTCAGACATGCAAGACTTAATTTTAGACAAACTTACTATGTAGGTGCATGTTTTTCAGTAAATTTGTCCGGTCGTGCGCCACAATTTGTCCATACCAAGTACGGTCAAACATTACAAATTTCTGGACACTAACTTAACATATGTGTCTGACTCCAGAACTCATATGGGGGAACATCCAGTTTTTGATATGTGAAGAAAAAAATGTATCAGTCGGAAACAGCAGTATTTTTTTATGTATGATATGACAATAATAAAGAAGTCAATTATTTGTCTGGTGACCACCAATATATTCTGAGATGAGAGGGAACAAATAAAGTGAGAAAAGTGTATTAAGATTTACGCATGATTCAAACTCATTTCACAAATTCAAAAATGAGGAATCAGCTAGTTTAAAATTGATTTATTAACTGTAGTGAATCTCTGTGAACGGTTTTCACTCTATCCAATTTTGCCGCACACCATGTGAAAAAGTGGCACCCCTGCACCACTTTTTAAAACATGCATATCTGGTAGAATAGATCTGCATGCAACTGTAATACTTCATAAAACTGCCGACACAGCAACCCTGACCAGTCGTGACAAGTCTGCAGACAAGATGGCTTTGTCTGGCGCATAGAGAGAGAAACGAATTACAAGTGCTTGTGAGAATGGCTGGATTATTGGAAAGATAAAACCAGAAATGAGTGGTCAATAGTAATAAGACTTCTCAAGAATTTGATGTTGAAGAGGCATCAACTAGTGGGACCAGCAACTGAGGAATCTGGGGGATCAAGTGCATCAGAAAATGAGATTATCAACCCTGGTTAACAAAGAAAAAAATATTTCCCACAATTAGGTTCTTAGTATGTCCACAGTGCTGTTTATTGAATGTAATGTCCCCTTCTCGCTCCTCTTAGCTTGTCACCTTCATTATCATTAGTTCGCTGCTTAGACCAGGGCTGCTTTTGAGATATATCTCTTTCCTTGTTGCGATCATGTTGTTTTTTTTCTATCTGCTTTCATGGCACCCTACATTAATAACCCCTTTCTCCTCTACATGTAATCTATAATACAGTACAGTAAATTGTCCAGCAGCACAGTGCCAGCTTGTTAAGTCCAATACACTTTCTCCAGCACTATGATGTAGAATGGCACATAGGAGGAGGGCTTGTGACTAGGTGTTGTCCTTTGATTGGCCAGCTTTGGCCCCGCCTCTGAAATTAAGAGAATGAGAAACAGCTGTACACCATGCACAGAGGCTTCCAGGGGCTAAATAACAGCAGTGATTCCTCAAAATCATACTTGGTGCCACTCTTACAAGTTAATGTAACAAAATCACGCATAAAGTACAAGTACACTTTAACTGAACTAAAGGAAAGTCAGGGGTGGACACATATGTCTTACATGTTAAATTGATACAGGGATGACCAGTAAAAAATCTAAAATTAATGGGGAAAAAAGTGAAAAAAAGTCTTTGTTTTCAAACGCTGTCCTTCAACAAGTGGGGCAGCCTACAAAGTTCTATAATTTCTTTGTTTCCTTTATGGAAAAAGTTCTTCTTCAACTCAGAACCGAGGGACCACATTCATCTCATATGAATGAGGTCTTGAGGCATTGGTGTTGGGCTCTGGTCTTATGCTCAAATCCTTTCTGTCTATGGTTGGCTCCAAGGTAAACTTCTGCAGAATAGTGGTAAAAAAAAGAAAGAGCTCCATTCGAGCCAGGCCTTCTCCCATACACAAGCGTTTGCCTGAGGAGATGGAATGAAATAAGTAAAGCTTAACTTAGAGGGGTTGTTTAATTCTGGGTTTAATTCTGGGTTAACAGAATGTTCACTATTTTAGGCTATGGGCAAGTGAATGGGCCTCCCTCACTCTTAGCCAACACAAAGTGCAAGCAGTACAACATTGTAAAAACAGTGTTAAACAATAGGATCACAAAATAGTACACAGACAGTGTAATATCAGGAATATATAGTATTACAGGGGACTAATGTCTGACAACCAAATTTACCAGACCCCCAAGGCACGCAGTGCTGTAACTTGCTGTAAGCTGTAACTTGTATTAATTTTTTAATGATTCTATTTAGTCATATTATTAGTCATTCCAATCCCAGCCTAGATCTACCAGCCATATGACCTCAAATATTTTTATTCCTCAAATCCTATATAAAAGGAAGATGAACTTCAGCCATAGTTTACAGGCAACGTTTGACAGTTCGCAATGTTGGGATAGTAAGATCTTACCTGCAGAGAATGGCATAAATGCATCACTTTTCTTAAAGGAACCATTCTCATTAAGAAAGTTTCCAGGATCAAACTCATGTGGGTTCCTAAAATATTTGGGGTCTTTCAGGACAGAGGTCAGAACTGGAAATACCAAGGTGCCCTGAAAGTAAATTAAACAAATGTATAGATTTAGAAAACCAGAAGCATAAAATCAGTTCTGGTTGGTAGCTGATAGGAGAAATTGATCCATGATATTGAGAATATCAGCACTCTTAAATGTCAGTCCCGATTCATAAGCTTAAAAAGATGTGAGAAAATTAATGGGGTTTCCTCAAATCAGCCATTGAACTTAATTAAGATTTGGAATGGCCTATTTAGATTGTTACAGGAGCAGGGACTACTGTCATAGGACAAGAGTCCCTGCTCTTGTACACTAAGTAAGAGGGCATACCCTGCACCCGGCCTGATGGTAGCCTGACATGTATGCTGGGTTAGATGCTCTGAGTGGTCCTCTGCTCTCTGTGTACAGAAGAAAGGACACCTGCACTTGACAGGGGGCCCTGCTGCTGTACTCCAATCCTTTGAAACAAATCCCCAAAAATGTTGATTTGGACTGAGAAGACTAGCATACTGTACCTTTGGTATGTGATATCCTCTAAAGGTTGTGTCCTTACTGGCAGCATGGGGCACTCCTCCAGGAACAATATCAGCAAATCTCTGGATCTCATGGATTACAGCTTCTGTATAGGGCATTTTAGTCTTGTCTTCTATTGATGGACAGCGATCTTTGCCTATTACATTGTCGATCTCTTTGTGAATCATTTCTGAATATTAGTAAAACAGAACACAAGACATATTTTTACGCCTTTCACCATATTGTAATTATATCCATAGTACAACTACAACCAGATTAATGACAAAATATAATTTGATACTTAGGTGTCTTGTACTTGTCATAACTTAAAAATATACCTTTCTATGCTTCTGATTCCTGATAAATTGAACTTATAGTATAAGAAATATATCTACCATATTATAACACATTTTGCATTCTGAGGTATTCTCTCCTAGAAGCATTGCAAAGACCGGCACCATTTGGCACACAGATTGCCTACATCTACATCCGTCAATAGGCCAATGTGTATGAGGCAAAGCCATACCTGGGGCACAGTTTCTGTTTCCTTCCCTATCTCTGTCTTTATATAGGCCTCCAGTCCGGTTTCACTTCGCTTACACCAATGAAATGCCGGTCAACAACAAGTGATTCTTTAGGTTAAAAACTCTAGATCAAAATTACTAATATAAACTCTGCTGTAATTGATCTCATGGCTTATGGATAAAAGTTGTAGTGGGGGAGGGAGTTTTCCATTTGGTGTATAGAAACCTGAGCTGTCAGAAAGTGACCTTCTCTAGACTTGGAATGTGGACTCCCAAGCCACACTTTACAGCCTTGAAAACTCTCCAATAAAGTCTACATTGTTTTAGCTTTGCCAAGTCAAGTGTTTGCTGCACCTCCACAATTTCTGTCCTCCTTTCATCCTTTGAGGTCAATCACAGTAAGCCTAGGTAACTTTGACAGTAAGATTGGTGTGACTGTCATGCTACATTGCAGCTAATGGAAGTAAATGTGGTCAAGTTCAGACCAACTGACTGTGGCCCTGACCAGAAGTCGATCCAGGATGGTTTTCTGCTGATTGTCGGACATGATCAAGGCAAACTGGGGGACACAAGGCAAACTAATTATTTTCAGCTGCAATATAGAACGATTCAGGGAGAATGACATAGTGATCTTTGGCTGTGTGTTGTGGCCAAAGTCTCAATGTAGCCCTAACCTATTTGCTACTTTATATTAAAGGGGTACTCCACTGCTAGACATCTTATCCCCTATCCAAAGGATAGGGGATAAGATGTCTAATCACAGGGGTCGCGCTGCTTGGGCCCCCCGTGATCTTCCGCAGCACCTGGCATTCTAAACAAATGCCAGGTTCCCGTGGCAGCGGTCATGATGTCACAGCCACACCCCCTCCATTCATGTCTACGGGAGGGAGCATGTCGGCCGACACGCCACCCTTCCATAGAAATGAATGGAGGGGGGGTGGTGTGACGTCATGATGGGGCGTGGCCGTGACTGCACGACCATGGCCTTCGGCTCCGAGCATTCTGAACTATATGTTCAGGACGCTGGAGCACCGAAGTACTCCATTAACTCTTAGTGTTGTACTTTCTGCGCTGGATTATACTGGCTTGTCTGTAATGTAACTTTCCTGAGCACTCTAGACCAGGGCATGTATCCTCAATCTGGTACAACAAAAGCTAAGTTTGAACCTTTCGCTAAAAGTTCTGATCTACACCTAGCTCTGCTATTCCTGATTATTCTAGTTAGTCAGTGACCCAGTTTTTCTGAGCTTAAAGGGGATCTCCGGTGCTTAAACATCTTATCCCCTATCCAAAGGATCCCGTTTGTAATCAGTCCCCGGAGCGTGTTCGCTCCGGGTCTGATTACGGGCGACTACAGGGCGGGCGGCGTGTGACGTCACGCCTGCGCCGGCGTGTGACGTCACGCTCCGCCCCACAATGCAAGCCTACGGGAGGGGGCGTGATAGCTATCATGCCCCCTCCCGTAGGCTTGCATTGCGGGGCGGAGCGTGCCATCACACGCCGGCGCAGGCGTGACGTCACACGCCGCACGCCCTGTAGTCGCCCGTAACCAGTCCCGGAGTGAACACGCTCCGGGGACTGATTACAAACAGGGTGCCGCGTGCATGATCCCGGGGGTCCCCAGCGGCGGGACTCCCCCGATCAGGCATCTTATCCCCGATCCTTTGGATAGTGGATAAGATGTTTAAGCACCGGAGAACCCCTTTAAATACAACTGTTCTCTCTTGTGTACCTGAGTCTACATAAAAATCTTTAATTGTGAGTTCTCTTTTCTATGGGATTCCATATTTGAGAGCCAGTATCACTCTACAAGGTTAAAGGAATTATTCTGGGATTAATTCAATTTAATTAGTTTTTTATTTTGTTTTTACAACTGTGCTCATACAGGTGCTAAATAAAATAAAAAGTTAAAATAAATAGAAAAACAACCTATTCTTACATTTCTTGCTCCCCTGTCACAGAGCATCCCGGTCACGCTACGCAGCACTTACAGGATTTAAGTACGGTAGGTTAGCAAGGTAAGTAAGTATAGTTTTATTTCTATTTAGCACCTGCCTGAGCACAGTTTAAAAAAAAATTATAATAAATAATCACTGGTTTATCAATACCAATTGTTGTTTTCAAAATGGACTTTTACCTATTTGAAAAATATATGTATTTTATTATAATTGTGAACTACATCTATTGGATTCCAAATCTGACAAATATCATCATTATGGGGAAAGTGATAATACTGATGGCTGATATTTTTCAACAGAGGTGTAAAATGAAATTCCTTATGCTTGCCATGTACTATTTATAATATTGGCCCCTTATGTGTCAGGACTTTAGGACCCTTTTTGAGGGGAACAAGATGTATTATTTATGAAGAAAACAAATCATTACCTTGTATTTCTGGATATTTCAAGAGTATAAGAAAACTATATCTCAGAGTCAAACTCGTAGTCTCTGTTCCAGCGAAGAATAAGTCTAATATTGTTGCCTCAAGGTTTTTCTCATGAAATTCTGTGTTTGGATTCTTTCGTTCCTGAAATATTTAAATGTATTTACAGCATTTGAGACTTATACACACTGTATAGAGATGAGCAAACTTACAGTAAATTCGATTCGTCACGAACTTCTCGGCTCGCCGGTTGCTGACTTTTCCTGCATAAATTAGTTCAGCTTTCCGGTGCTCCGGTGGGCTGGAAAAGGTGGATACAGTTCTAGGAAAGAGTCTCCTAGGACTGTATCCACCTTTTCCAGCCCACGGGAGCACCGGAAAGCTGAACTAATTTATGCAGGAAAAGTCATCAACTGCCGAGCCGAGAAGTTCGTGACGAATCGAATTTACTGTAAGTTCGCTCATCTCTAACACTGTAGAATCAAAGGGGTAATCTAGCCTTAAAAAATTCTACGGATTAGTCATCAATTTTGGATTGGTGGATGTACAACTCAAGGCACTCCTCCCAGCTATAAAAGGGTGTGGAGCGCAAAAAATGTTTATGCTGGCTCATCCATGCAATCGCCATATTACAAGTAGCAGTGAAGATACTGCAGTGCTATCCTGTTCATTGAAGTGGCTGCAGCTCTTGAACAAGCATCATGGTCCAGGATCGGGGTGTTATGAGCTAGACCAGTGTTTCCCAACCAGGGTGCTTCCAGCTGTGGCCAAACTACAACTCCCAGCATGCCCGGACAGCCAAAGGCTGTCCGGGCATGCTGGGATTTGCAGTTTGGCCACAGCTGGAGGCACCCTGGTTGGGAAACACTGAGCTAGACTACCACTGATCTAAAATTGATGGCCTATACATCATCAATTAAGAATCAAAAGAAATAATACACAAAGAAAAAAAGAACACAAAGAACATGTGCAACATACCTCTTAAAGGGGTACTCCGGTGGAAAACTTTTTATTTTTAAATCAACTGGTGCCAGAAAGTTAAACAGATTTGTAAATTACTTCTATTAAAAAAAATCTTAATCCTTCCAGTACTTATTAGTTGCTGAATACTACAGAGGAAATTATTTTCTTTTTGGAACACAGAGCTCTCTGCTGACACCACGAGCACAGTGCTCTCTGCTGACATCTCTGTCCATTTTAGGAACTGTCCAGAGCAGCATATGTTTGCTATGGGGATTTTCTCCTACTCTGGACAGTTCTTAACATGGACAGAGATGTCAGCAGAGAGCACTGTGCTCATGATTCAGCTCTGTGAGAGCTCTGTGTTCCAAAAAGAAAATAATTTCTTCTGCAGTATTCAGCAGCTAATAAGTACTGGAAGTATTAAGATTTTTTAATAGAAGTAATTTACAAATCTGTTTAGGTTTCTGGCACCAGTTGAGGTAAAAAAAAAAAAAGTTTTCCCACCGGAGTACCCCTTTAAAGGTAGTTGAATTTTAGTTTCTGCGGATCGCTTTATACCTGTGTGGCACCCAAAGGTCTGCAAATCTGAGATTTCCTACAAACTCACCTCTTCCATCTTCATAAGAAAGCAATCTATGAAGTCACGGGGGCAGTTCTCATCCAGGGTGGCTCGGTGGGTGTTCACCATCTCCCTAATAAATCGTTTCAGGTTGTCCATAATTGTAAACAACCTCTGGTGAGGTCCAGGAACGTAGGTCATTATGTTTGGGATGACATTTAGGAGCTTAGTAAAGAAAAGAATAAAATATAAAAATCTAATATTAATATCCTTTCGTTAGCTGAGTGCAAATACATGATTTACTTTGACATTTTAATAATGTTAAAATCATATATCTACCTTTACATGGCTCTTCTGGATAAAAATGAATAAAAAAATGAAAAATAAATATATATATAAATACATATATATATGTGGTGTCCCAGCACCATTAGCTATCCCACTAGAGCTCTACTGTTAAAGGAAATCTGTCACCAGTCTCACCTGCACTAACCTGCAGGTGACACTGATGACAACGGTACTTACCCTGTCCCAGTCCGTGCAGTCCTTCTTCGGTAATCTTCTCTGGTTTCTTATATTATATTTATATATTTATTTTAGCTTGTAAAAACTGACCACTAGGGGTCTCCCTACAAGTCCCGACTGCAAGTCTCTCATAGAGTTCAGACTCCTAACTCTCATAGTGCAGTCTGGACTCTGACGAGCAAAGCGCAGCTCCCTACCATTTCATTTCAGACGGGAGCAAGCGCTGCGCACGCTGCATGACGCACCTCAGCTACATTGAACACTGCCTGCAGTGAGTAAGCTTTGAAGGTGGATTATGAAGGAAATACTGGGCGAAAATGAAAAAGAAAAACTGTGGGGGCAACATGAAAGATGTATGAAGAGGTAATGAAGAGAACAACATACCAGCAGCATTATATAAAGCAATGGAGAAGGTGGCAGGTACTCTCTAAGATTGCAACCCATGAGACCTTGCAGTGAACCCCATGTGACCCTGCCTGCCAATGAGAACCCCTGAAGTCTCCCCTGTATAGTGAGGTGCAGGGCAAGAGTTAGTCAGTCTAGTTCCAGCAAGGCTCCTGAGCAACAGCAGCTCAGGTGTGTTGTGTGTCATGTGCTCTGAGGAGAGGCCTACTGCAAATCTAATCTCTCTGGTCATCCTGCAAGGATTACTCGCAAGGAGGAAATTCATGCCTCAGCGGAACCCCAGCAATCAGGATTAAATCTTCTGTCTCACAAGTCGGTATAAATATGTTTGGTGTAAGCACCACAAGTCTCAGCAAGGCAACAGGGCTCTCAAGGGGTTACACTGCACTCTCACATCAAAAGTCAGCTGTTTATGTATTACTGTATTACTATCTGCACCAGCTCAGTAAAGATGGTTATCCATAACCTGACGTCGGTGTGTTCATTTACTCCCCGTGTCTGGCCCAGGAGAAGCAGTCTCAAACCTCGGACCGTGTATAAGATAACGGTGCTCTGGCGTCACGAAGTGAGCATGTATTTCCATTATCACCACCCTGTGTCACCATGATATATATATATATATATATATATATATATATATATATATATATATGCAAAAGCAAAATGTCCAGCGCCAATATCAAGGAACTGGATGTTTATTCCAATGAAAGCCAAAAAGACAAGGAGAACATGACAAGGTGTTTGTCCAGTTCCTTGATATTCGCGCTGGACATTTTGCTTTTGCTTGTTGGGAGTGAGCTGGACTATACACTTCTTTGTCTGCACATATATATATATATATTTTGGGGCCGGGGGTTGGCTAAAACTACAAAGGGGAGAAAATTCCTAAATTTATTGCAGGATAATTTTATGGGCCAGTTTGTGGAGGACCCAACAAGAAGTGATGCCTTGTTGGATCTGATCATTTCCA